>NW_013581173.1:0-58143 GCF_000721765.1 Aureobasidium namibiae CBS 147.97 | reverse complement strand
CCTAACCCTAACCCTAACCCTAACCCTAACCCTAACCCTAACCCTAACCCTAACCCTAACCCTAACCCTAACCCTAACCCTAACCCTAACCCTAAACCCTGATTTTCTTAACTTAAATTAATAGTAGTATAGGCAAACAAATGGACATTAAAATCTTAAACGAATCGACTCTTATATAAAATTGCTTAGTATAGATTTGTATAGGACTTTTAAACGAATCGACTCGATTTGTTCGTAGAATTATAGGTAGGTACTAGCCTATAAGGGATGGTACGGTAATAAGTAGGTAGATAAGTAGGCAAAAAAGGCACTAGATAAGGAATAAGGAGAGGTAGAGGGTACTACTACGTAACCCTCGAGTTCTACTAACCCCCTAACCTCCTTAGACCTCTAGATATCTACTAATCTCCTTATACCTACTAACACCCTAACGCCTCCGGACGCGCGTAACCGTGGCATAGTAAAGTTAAGGATATATTAGTAACGCTATATAGGAGTTACGAGAAAGATGGCCTTAAGGGTAGCTAAGAAGACACTTTAAAAGAAGCTAGACGAGACCTAGAAGTAGGCTAGGAGTATAAGACCTTAAGATACGCTACATTCTAGATTATATACGTAGAAGCTAGACGGAGCTCTCCTAGGTTCCTATATAACGATAGTATATAATGCACTATTAGCAGAAGAAGCGTCGATACTAGCCTAATGCCGTATAGGGCACTCCCGACTAAAGAGTGACCTATACTAGATAAAGCTAGTAGACTTAGTAGGGTGCGACTATAGAGCCACGCGAGAAACGATTAAGTATGTTATATACGAATGTCCCCTCCTACGCGAAGACCGCTAAATTGCCATTGAGGTAGTAGGGCATAAGTAGAGGGACCTCTCTTATATACTCGGGGGGTGGAACCCCTAGGAAGACCTAAGAACTAGGTAACTAGTCGACAGACCGAAGGAAAAGTAGAAGGCGAACCTCCCGGCGGTAAAGGCGGTTCTCTACTTCCTTTATAAGTCCGGTAGGTTTATATGGTAGACGAGAGCTATCGAGTAAGGGGAAGCTAGAATGGAATAAGGACAGATAAGGATAAAGAAGGAAGAACTAATAGGAGACGGCTTATAGGTTTGCCGTAGAACTAAGTAGCCTAATTAATTGAATCAATTAATCAATTAATCAATTATGGGTAGACTATCGACGACTATTAGCTAGTGCACTTAATCACAAGTTATAGCATTAATCAGACAGTTAACAAAGATTGTTTACCAGTCTCCTGTAGCATTTTGCCGGTACCCGTGTGCAAGACAGGAATGCGAACTTAACTACTGAAAAGTGGCCTGTTACTAAAGCGCATTGCGGAGTATTGAGTAGCAGAAGTCAGGAGGGCTATGTGACAATAAATATAGCTTCTAGAAAGTAGCGACATCTTGACATAACCCGACTAGCTACAGCCTCAAAGTGTACCTGGGTTACTAGATCGAGGTTCAAAACAGAACATACTTTGTTTCGTAACTCGTGGCGGTGTAGGCAGACGGAAGTCCAGATTCCAAGCATTTGCAACGTCCTGCGCGCGCCGTTCGTTGTAACTCTGCACATCGCTACACTTGCAGTCTGTATGGTGCAGTGCTTGCAATTGCAAATCAAACAACTCTTCGCGCAGATCCGCAGCCCTTTGCTTTAATGCTGCATTGCGCTGCAGCTGCTCCTGGAAGGCCCTCTCCAGTTCATCTGCTTGAGCTCTCTCCTTTTCCCGACACCGAGCTGATGCCCGCCGATTCTTTGCCCGATACTTCGTAAGACGGTCGGTTGGAGGTGGTGTTGCTTGTTTTTTACTCCAATCTTTTCTTGGTCGGCCTCGGGGTCGAGTTTTGATGGTCTGTTCTGACCCCAGGGTTGTAGAATTCAAGCTGTACTTTGACTTGTTGTGTAGTGTCGATGCTTCTGTCGATTCGTTCACCTTTGATAGGTTCGTGGAGGCTGACGATGCAGGGAGCGTGGAAACCGACGATAGCGATGATACTGAGCTGAGAGTTGGCTCAAGGGTTGCCGGGAACGCTTCGATCATACCCGTGAGGGGAAGCAATGTTGGAAGAGCCTCATCGCGGAGACAGTCATCCGCGGTCGAAAGGTTCCACAATGGCAAGGGGTCGTTACAGTACGAGATGCAAGCCATAGCTAGATCTTCCTCAGGATAAAGTAACGCGCTAAGGTCGTGATTCATATTGGACAAAACCCTAGGGGCTTGATGGGTCGTGTCGAATGATGATTCAGCGTTGGACCAGACTTCTGATCGAGTCTGATACTGCAGAGCAACGAGAGCTTATATCAAGCATGGCATTCGCCATGAAGCCTCAACTATTGCTACGGCTATTCCGGCCATGCTCGATCGTCTCACCGAGCTCTGACAGCACCGAAGCGCTATCGCAACAGCCATGTCAGGTTTGGCCGCACATCAGAGTTTTCTGTCGTGCGTCCGCGCCCGCCTGATGTTTCGATTGGTCGCCTACACATGTCGCTTAATCACCGGAAAACCACGCATGGACTGGAGGATATCTGAGTTTCGGACCCTTGTTGCTAGAACAAGATAGCGGGTAACGGCGGCGAAAAACCCCCTTGATCGAGCCAATGGTCTCGAGATGCACCGCAAGTGGCGTGAAACATGCAAATGCAAACCGCCATCGAGCAGATTCTGCTCTAAGCCACGAAGACTTGATGTGGAGAATGTAATCTAGACTGAGATAGTACGCCGGTCGACCACCCAACCATTTCGACTCGTGGAAGAAAATTGGACAACCCCAGATCATTCATTCACCCCAAGTTTTGTGTGACGCACAGATGATTATTCCTGGCGTACCTCCGAGCTCAACACGGATGTAAACACTTGGCAGGGCTTATATATGTATGCTTTCTGCCAGGGCAGAATAAGCAGACCACCAAGACCCAGAAACTACACCTACGCTCCCTCCCGTAGCCATGCCTCGAAAAAGCTCGCATACAGACGAAAGTCTTGGAGACCTCTCCAAGCAACGTGCCAGCAAAGCTTGCAATCGCTGTCGAGCGAAGAAAGCAAAATGCTCAGGCGGATACCCTTGCTCGAAATGCAAATCTTCAGACGCTGTATGCATTTTTGGCTACGCCAGAAAGTCGAAACGCAAAACTTTCCCTGAGCAGTAAGCTGTAGTAATCTGCGTTCAATCTCTCCAACTAACCGATCAAGTTATGTGCGGGCTCTAGAGATGCAGCAGTTCAAGCTTGTGGCTGGACTTCAAACCATGTACTTCATGCTTTTGGCTGCAAACTCATGGCCAGGTCCTCAGCTCGCCAAACGCGAAGGTAATCCGCTTACTCACGACATCCTTGAAAGTCTTGGCCTTCTTGAGTCTGATCAGGATGAGGACTTGGAACCGGACATGGACGATGATGATTTCGACCAGCGTTTCGATCGCGGAGGAGCATCAATTATCGAAAGTCCTGAGCGTTCACAGCGCGATCTCGATCAGTGGCCGCAGTCAAGCTCTCAGGAACAGTCCGCCTCCCCGCCTGGCATGGTGCCTCAGCAGCAGGATCACTCACAGTGCAGTGGAACCAGGCCACATGCTGACTCCTGGTATCCTCAGCCAGTGCAACCAAGTGATGTTTCTTACCCCTCTACAGAACTGCCGACTGGATTTGTATTAAGGCCACCACCAAGAATGACCGCGCCGCTTCTAAGTACGTCGCCGTCCAGTAGAAGCATGGAAGGCACAAGATGGAAAGCCTCCAGTTGTCATGACGCATGGTGGCTCGAGGATTCCCAGCTCGCTCGAGAGATCCCGCAGCCGAATGTTGGTTTCTTACCAGGGATACCAGCAGCGCATTTGGAGCCTATTACGCACATCACAATGGCCCTTGCACTGCATGATCAAGACACATATCTAACAGATCCTGGGACATACGGTTGCGATTTCGATCTAGAATAATTATTGCTGTAGCGTAATCTCATGCTTTGGCTGCCAGGCAAAAATCCAGGATGATTAGAGCCAAGACTATATAACGTACTACTCCCTCCGGCTTCCCCGTGATGTTCGTGCAGATTTGCCGAAGCACAGATGACGCGGGTACTTGTTGGTCAGAGTCCTGGCTCAGAAGGAGGTCTGCCTGTCTGCGTCGTTCCGCGAGGTACTGCATCCCCTGGAGCTTCTTGATATGCTGCTAGTGGGGCAGACAGTAGATGGGATTGCTCGTCGGCAATTTGGACGACTTTCTGACCACCTGCTCTGCCATAACGCCACATGGGCCCGAGATCACAAGCATTACCGAAGTCGATCGGCGATTCTCAACAGGTTGGAGAAGCAAAGTCGTGATCAGACCAAGATTCAGATGGCATTGTGTGCATTCTGCAGATATTATACTTTAGGACTACCTTGGTTGATAATTAAGAGAGCCCGTATTCGAGATTATGAGAATCAACGATGTATGCTTCCAGCTCTCTGTCTGACTGCGCCCTGGTGCTTCTCGCTATATCGTTTTGTCGCACCATACTCTTCCATGTTGATATGCTCTGGCAGATCTGGAGGACCTCCAAGACTCGCAAGCACACACGGATTGTTAGCTGTCAGATCGTCCAAGGTCTCGAGTTCGTGCTTGTTAAACCACTTGGGGATGATATGAGTACGCAGCGGAATCAAAGCGATGATAATCACGGGAAAACCTAATAGAAGGGTTCATTAGAGCCGCACATGCTGATGACCAGTACGTCAACTCACCAATAGCAGCGATGGTCTGAGAGATGGCCACTGTAGCAGCCACGCCGAGACCCTGTAAGGCAAGCCAGAGCAGCAATTTTTTCTTGCTGACCTTACGAAGTGGCTCGTCCTTAGGCACGAAGCGCTCCTCTGACATGAGGTACATAAGCTTCTGAACGATAGTGTTGGATTCGATGGATCCCCACTGTACTGAAAGTTAGCAAGAATGATCCTTCAGGACTGTTGTGTACATACTCCGACGATGAAGAAGACCCCTGCGAAGATGGCCGCGGGCATAGTATGAAGCACAACGAGCAAAGGCCGTGTCATGGTTCCGACAAGCAAAAGACCCATAAGGAGATGGGATATGCGCTGCTCAACCACTGACTCTGCCCGTACAATAGGCCGTCTGATCTCGGCTCCTTCACCTTCTTCGGTGGAAATGACGTGAAGATCGGTCACATAGACTGTTAATGAATCGGTATGTACTGGTGCTTGCGGTACCAGTCCATTGGGCAAGGGGAGCCCAAGGATGCCAGCCACGAACGTGGTACAACCCAGCAGAAAGAAATCCCAGTGGAAACCGCCAGGCTTCTTTAGTGGGAATTGTCGTGCCTGAGCGCTAATACTGCTAATGTTCTGTGTGATTGAGTCAGAATCTCGCTCGCCTCCGATGGCAGTAGCGGGCAGAACTTACATGATCATAGTAGAATAGCAGCATGAGAAGGAACCCAAAGGGCACGGCTACAAAAACCCACTTGACATCGAGATGCCAGAAGTAAATCAACCATGATCGATCTGCTGTTGGATGGAATGACTTTGTGATTGGCAGATAGCTGATGTCCGTCCGCTTCAAATTTCCGGGAAAGTGCGAGAAGCCGACCCAGAAGACAGTACCGAGCTGATGGAAGTAGTTAGCACCAAAACTGACATTGGAAAGAGCGGCGGAGAACACACAGGATAGGCGTAATCAGCGAGCAGCCCACGAACAGTGGGTGTCCAGAGGGTGCTGCCACCCAGCTTCTCGAGCGCATAGACGGTACCGAAGTACAAGATGGCGATAATAGTACTCAGGTATCCTGCATTGAGACCGTGAGAGCTAAACTCAGCGACGAGTTCTTCAACTCCCTTGACTATCACATGCTTGGGTCAGAAAGGGATATCAAGACAAGGCACAAGATAACGTACTCATGTAGATGATGCCGACATACATGCCAAACGACTCGCTAGAGAAATCGGTGACGTATCGCATGTAGTCGCAGAGATTGCAGAAGGCTACGACCCAATGAAAGATCGCGGCCCATATAGCAGTCCAGCACATGAATTGAGGATATATGGATGCGTCATATTGAACGATGATGTCGTAGATGGTGTAGTTGAACAAGGCAATTAGGCCAGTAATCCCGACAATGGTAAGAGGTTGAGCGCCTAGAATACTGAATACTAATGCCGCCAAAGCGGATGTAAAAAGAGCCTCGTTGACGCCGTAGAATTGGCCTGTCTGGCGATACATGTCGAGTGTGTACGCCAAAGCAGGCAGAAGACTATTGACGCATAAGTAAAAGATAAAATGACATGTTTTGGCCATGACTTACTTGACAAAATACATCCGTATGGTACTAGCAACTGTACGATACGTAAAAGCATCTGTAATGTCGCTATAATAGTATGGCAATCGTCTCTTGACATCGTGATACATGCCCCAACCAGGACGAAGCGGCCGCCAACGCCTCCATCCGTGAGCGTCCTTGAATCCGTATTCCTCTAGAGCAGTCTGCTGAGTTGACTCTCCAGCACTCTTGGAATGGGATGACTTGGTTGACATGGCGAAAACTTGTAGGAGTTGTAAAGGGTTTGAGAACAGAAGTGAGAAAGTTAGGGAAGATGACGAGTCTGGCATTAGTCTGATATAAGGACGCAAGACAGAGTCCGGGCCCCGGGGCACAGACGGTGGAATGTTCCTCAGCCAAGCATCGATGACGGAACTGAGTCAGTCGCTAGCAGTATCGAGCCTAGATGTCAGGCGTTGTGGGTGCGAAACCGCTGAAGATTCACTCTGGGGATGCGGTAATTATGCAATTTAGAAGTACCCAAAGTCAAACGGCTGGGCAACGAGGGATGGATGTCTGCCCAAGCAGAATATTCTTTTGTCTGTGCACGTCACCACCCCTCGCTAGCAAATCACCGCTTAGGCTTTTTATCGAGTGTGCCTGTGACTCCAAACCATCTCTCCTGGGCAGGATACACAACTTCGTGCACTACATGTAGGTCGTGTGCGCCTGAAGTCAGAAAACGCTGTTGACGACCATTATACAACCCTGATTTACCATGCTAGTATATCGCAAGAGCATATAAGGAACGCCTAAGCTTACAAGTAAGCATTGTGATGGAAACCTCCCCCATGCGTCACGAGAATAGCGGCCTCGTTCTCACGCCGTGCTCAGAACATCTGCTGTTCTCACTCGCTTATCATTGCCGGCCCTGGCCAAGCGTACTATCCCCTCCTCTTTTGTATAAAGGTCTTGAAGCAAGTCAGCGATAGCACGCCCCTCTTGCAGATTGGACGCACATCCAAGTCTGCTACGGCCACTAGCCCAATGTCCAAGGAAATGTCGTCTTCTCATATCACAAGCACATTTACCTTTCCAGATGCTCCAGATACAATGCCCACAACTGAATACGTTACACCAAGGTTTTTTCACCAACACGGAGTCCAGGGAATTCTTCGTGTGGACGTTCCAGCAACGCAACCATGCGATATCGTCAAGATCACTTTACAAGGTGAATGCCATTCTCGACCTTTGGAGACACTGCTCTAATGTTTTCAGGACGTGCGCTAAGTAGAATAAGTCGCGGGCCATTGGAGCACGGCGTAACATCCATGACTTTAGCAAGTGTAAGATCGCGGGAATATACAGTACGTCACCACAAATCTCTCAGACTTCGGAATGCGCTGATGTCTACGACAGTTCTTGCAATTGACGGATATACATCACTTGAGTCACGTGGCAAGCTTTAAGAAACGCTTGTCCTACCAGACACCCTTCTGCTTTACTATACCAACAGCCTCGGATCCACATCATGATTTCTTCCAATTCAATCGATATGGGCTTCCGCCTTCGATGCATGCCTCGGGCGTGCCGCACGCTTGTTCAGACGAGAGCACAAGAGCGTTGCTGGAAGTTGTCTACGAGCTGAAGGCGCATGTGTACCGGCACGATCTTCTAGTGTCTACAGTAACCCAGCCCATCCAGGTCTTTCCGTCGGCATCTTCAGTACCTCCACCAATCGCTGTCGATGATCACCGGGAGGTGTATGCCATGACATGCGCGCGGACGCTTCGAAAGCTGTTCTCGAAGGCAGAAACACTGGAAATCAATCTAACAGAGCCTGAACCAGTATTGCTTCACACGGACGAGCAGTGTGCCTTCCATCGCATCCCTATTTACTGGAAACTATCTCACTGCGCTCAAGGGCTACCGCTTCTGTGTGCTAAGATGACCTGGCGACTCAAGTCAACTACCATCGTTTCGACGATCCCCCTACAAGCGACGAATTCATCACAGCAGCTAACATTGTGCCCTTCCTCAGTTGAGGTAGTCCATGCATCATCTGAGAAGTCGACAGATCTCAACCTCACAGGTTGGGTCGCCCGCCCGGGCAATCTCAATGGGAGAATTTGGGAATTGACTAATAGTGTATGGCTAACGATTCCTCAACCAAAAGACGCCGTACCGTCCTGCTTCGGCCCTCTAGTCACTCGAAGATACAGTCTAGAGCTGTCTTTGAAGGTAAAAGGAGACAGGAAAGCGCAGTTTTGCTTCGAGATACCTGTTCAATTCGTGTGGCTCGTATCGATCCGTATGCAATCAACGGTCGAACTGCAATCGGACTGCCCAACATACACTAGATAATTTCTGTAAAACCACTAATTCATCATATGGAAATGGAAACACGCTTGACGATCGATCAGGTCCATGAGAGATGGTCAGTTTAGAGATGTGGAACAAAAGTGGTGGATACTCTACTGGTGGCAGGGAAGATATTGCTAGAGTGCCAACACAGTTTAGAATGAATGATAAAGGTGAGATTTTTTGTGAACCGAAGAGACAAACATGACTTAATGATACCTATCGCAGCACTGGCATGAGTGGATACAGACAAGCAGAACGACGAAGAGCGGCGTCTAATCCTCGCAAGTAGCACGACATTCGGCCTAACCTCTGCGATAAAGCCAGCAAAATTCACACTTACAAGTAGCACAACTCATGTGGTTATAGCCTTTAGTTAGTTCGATCATCTAATTGCACTAGGGATAACGCTTAGACGTACCGTAGTTAAGAGCACTTAGGACAAGCTTAGTTATCTCGTTAGTCTAGCAATGGCCGCTATAGGTAAGAGAAAGGTAGAGTCTATAAGTCTAGGCAGAGTAGGTAGAGCATATAATGTCCTATTTAGAGTTAGCGTTAAGAGTTAACGGTAGAGAGTAAGTTAGGCGTATATAGTAGAGAGTTAGATGTAAACTAGAAGCCTAGTCGCGTTTACGTCTTAAATTACCTAATAGTAATACTTATAATGCTATACTATTAGTAGTCTACTATTTAACTAAGTTTTACTACGTTATTCCCTATAAAAGTACTTATAACGCTAAAGAACTAGCCCGCCTATTCTATAATAATATCTAGAAACTTTATAGCTTACCTAAATCTATTATCTCTAACTAAGGATCTTAATTTATCTCTACCTTCTAGAAACACCTTTATTAAATCCTAAATATAAGAGTATAACTATTAACTACCTAGTACTCTAAGTCTAATAGATAAACTAAGAGAATAAACGCTATTCTTAAATAATACTTATAAGCCTACGTATCTTACTTATAGAACGACTAGATAGACTAGCTAGCCTCTACTAAGTTTATAGGAAATAGTTAAGTATCTAAGACTACCTAAGTCTTACTATTCTTTATACTATACGGTTTTAAGCCTAGGATAGGTTTTAAACTAATCCGCCCTAGAGATTACCCTATAATAAGAGACGCTACCCTATTTATAGAATAAATATAAAAGATCTATAATTTCTACTATACTAAGATAATCGCTATCTAAGCCTACTAGAAAGAATAAATAAATAAATAAGAAAAGGAAAGCTACTTACTACTACTACTCTAGTAAGAAAGTCTAGCTAAACGCTAAGAATATATAGACTCTATAACCTTAGAAGAAACTTAACTAAATAGATAATTAGGTCTTACGCCTATAAGCTATAACTCCCTATAACTATAAAGATATACCCTATATCTAATTTATACCTATTACGCCCTACTACTAAGGACTTCCTACCTAGATAACATTAACTACTACTACTTCCTATTAAAGTTAAAGGCATAGATTAATAAGAAGTTAAGAAGATTATTAACTCTTACTAGGACTACTAGTTAAAAAAGAACCCTTACCTATACTATAGAGTTAAGTAGGTTAGATATATAGAACACTCTAATAAGCCTACTCGTTACCTAGTAAACGCTTCTAAGCTAGTAAGAAACTTCTACTATTACTACCTAGATAAACCTAGACCTAATAAACGTTTTATAAGAGTTTTAACCTAAAAGAGGAAATACTATTATAGCGCTTACCTATAAGTAAGCGTTATAATGGCTAGGGTAGCCTACGTAGTATTATTATAAGAGTTATAATAGCTATAGGCTAGTTATAGAAGGCTATAACGAACGCTATAAGTGCTCTAGCTACTTAAGTAACTCTAATAGGGTTATATAAGAGATAGAACTAGGGTTCTACTAGAGAATAGTTATATAGCCTATACTACTTTTATTTTTATAGCTCTTTAAGCTACGTCCTATTATTAAACCTACCTATTAGTTTTACTACCTAACTATAAATAGCCTATTAAATACTACTATACTTTATATAGCTACTCCTTTTACTATATACCTAACCTACCCCTATAATAGTCCTTTTATATACATTTCTTATAAGTCTTTTCTTTTCTACGTTTATATACTTTTATTATAGCTAACTATTCTAGGGAGAATAACTAGTTAAGGGATTAGACTCGTAAAGGGGAGTGTTAAGTAAGTAAGTAAAGTAAGTAGTATAATATATAGTAGTATATACTAGAGGGACTATTAGAATAACTAATTAAGTTAAACGTAGGACCTCTTACTAAGTTCCTACCTACCTATATACTTACTAGCTAATAAGTATATATATATGTTGCTCTATATGCTCTATTAATCTATATAATCTAGAGGGAGTAGGGAGATTAAGGAATCGTATAGAGTAGGGTATATAAGGTAGCTACCTCCTATAGTATACTTTATAGAGTTCCTAGTTCTTAGCGGAATCCTTAGAGTAGGATTCCCTATCCGGTAATAATTGTTATAAAACCCGTTACGCTTAACTTAGCTTATAACAACTTTCTAATTACTATTACTATATATAGTATTATAGAGTATATAAGCTATTTATAGCAAATAAAAAACGTAAGTTTTTAGCTTTTCTATAAAAGTCTTTACTAGCGTAATTAGGAAATCCCTATACTACTAGTTTACTAAGTATTTCCCTACTAGATCGTTAAGTAAATAACTCTAAACAAATATCAATATTAACTTTTCTATACTATTCTATATACCTTATACTATTCTACTTTATACATGTAGATATAATATAGAAGGCGCGTTTATCTATATAATTATCTTCTTAAAACATATAGTTATTATATTATAGTAAATAGTCTAATAAATACTATTTAAAACTCTAGATAGTCTAATAATTCATATTTAAAACTTTCTAATTAGCTAATTAGTTTTATAAGAAAGGACCTTAGGGGTTACTCTATAAAGAGAACACTCCTTATATATATGTTAAATCATATATATAACTCGATAACTATAGCAGATATAGAAAGGATTAGTAAATCAATATCTGTTATATCGGTGCATTCTATAATGTTATTAAAAAATATTAAAGGGTTTATTCGCGCGTTATCGAGATACCTACCTCGCGCGCCCGACGCCCGACTTTCTCTGTTTCGCAACGCCCGTATAGACAAGCTAAACCTCTCCTTGCCGGGGCCATGGTAGTTACTTACAGTCAGTTGCTTACAGTCGACACGGCGAACTGCATGCGGGATTCGGAGATGCGGAAGCAAAATTTATACCGTATCTCCGCTAGCAGAGCTGCGAAGCTCACAACTACACGCACGGTGGGGACGCAAGTGCCTTAACACAAGAAGTTGCCGCTGTAAATCAAAATTGTCATGTGATGAGGATGAAAACAGACGTCTCCTTTAACTAAATCATGCATCGGTCTATTTAAGGCCGTGGAGTGTTTAGGATCTCGGTACTATGTGCCACCGGCTCCTCCTGATGCAATTGGATAGAGGCTGGGAATCGACTGTATAATCGTTAAGAGAAGGAGGTCCTGCCAATACTCGCTGCTAACTTCTGAAATACACGTAGTAAAGACAGGCGGCATCTTATTGACTCGTAAATATTGTGAAGGGAGGTGTTTCAAAGCATTGCCTATCTGGGTATTGTTCTATGGAAGAGAAAGAAACTACTTCTTGTCGTACTTCAATGTATCGAGATGTCTCTACCATATTCCGTCGCTGACCTTCGGCAACACTACAATTCCTGCTTAAGCAATGATTTACGGCTTTGCGTACCTGCCGAGCTTCTTGGACGCAAGACCTTTGCTGCATGTCTACCTACATGCACGTTGATCTTGCCGTGGGGTAAGACAGTGCCGACTTTAGCCCCAAACAGACGGACGTCGTTCTCCCGAAGGCCTTCGGCGTAGGGTTTTTCAGTAGCGTTATACCAGTTGAGTTTGTTGAAGATGTTTGCACGCTGCCCTTGCGTCGGAAGCATCCAGGATGGCCTTGGAATCCTTGTCCCTCATTCGGTGAGCCCAAAGATCATGTATGTTCCACTCTTGAGCCACTTGAGGCGCCGTACCACCGACGCCTTCGGATACGAAGATCTCCTCCAAGGAAGCTTCCATGTCCACATCATTGTTGGCAGCATTGAGGAAGATCACAACTTGATCACCGTTGGCGAGAGGTCCGCTCCAGACGTGTGTTTCCCGATGCCGAACTGATCCTTCGCGACTGTGGTGTTTCTGGAGACACGATGGACTGGGCGACCACATGGGTCTTGCGAGATTGCTATGATAGCGGGATTGTTTACGATAGACAGGGTCTTGGCCGACATGGCACGAAGGTCGTTTCCAAGAAGCATTGGTGACCTCAAGGCAGCCCACATGGCGAAATGAGCTTTGTACTAATGGCGATGTCAGTTGGGTGTTTAGGTGCTGCAACCCGCAATTGTAACTGACCTCTTCATCTGACATGCCTCCAAGTCCGACCTCAAGCATATCTAGATCATTCCAGGCGCCGGGCATTCCACGATCAATATACGGAGCGACTTTGTTCAGAATGGCGAGTACAGAACAGTGAGTCCCCGGTGCGATACAGTGCGGGTTTGTGGCATCTCCGCATCCGCATAGCTCGTCCGGGCGAGCGAACGAGTCATAGATGTCTCCAGATACACGCCAGGAGTTTGCAATCGAACCACCCCACTGAAAGATTCTGGTCAATCGCTGTCTTTCAGAAGCATGAAGACGACTTACTGTGTGGACAAAATCTTCTTCCCAGCTGCAAAGACTGTATAGGATTGACCTGCCAGTCTCTTTCAAGGCTTTTGCCATCTCGTTATATCGATTGAAGGAGATCAAAGGCGTACCCATGCGACCCATGTGGTAGCAGTTGTCTTTCACACCTTCAGCAATGGTTGTTTTGCTTTTGTACAGCCGCGACGGATGCTCACCGTATTTGAGGTAGTCAACTCGCCACGGAGCGAAGCTCTCGGCATCCTGCTCCTCATGATCCAGTGATCCAGCTGCGAGGAATATCAGTAATGCAATCTACTGACGACGTACGCTGAGCTTACGATATCTTGCACAGGTGTATTCTCCAGCCGACGAATACATGCCGAACAAAAAATTATCGTCGTAAAGACTGTCGGCGACGCTCTTCATGCCATTTGGGAACTTTGATTCGTCCACAGCCAAGTATCCGTCCGCGCCTCGCTTCTCGCTCCAGCAATCGTCCAAGACCACGTAGTTGTAGCCCAAATCGCGTAGTCCGGTGTCTATCATGATTCTCGAAGTCTCAAGAAGCAAAGGCTCGGAGACATCGCATGCGAAAGTGTTCCAGTTGTTCTGTGACGAGATTCATAAGTCAATTTTGAAGCTGCTGCGGTCTATCCGTGAACGGGGACATACCCATCCCATCTGAGGAGTTCTTGCCAGACCATTCTCAACTGCGCTTACAGCCGCCATAAAGACGAATGCATGAATGATGATACCTTTTCCCATGTTGCTCCAGGTGACGGTGCTGAGTTTGTTCGACCTTTAAGAGAAAGCAAAACAGGTCTTGAAGACAGACAGAACGACTTGGGTGCCACAAGAAAACAGTTTTGAGCCCCGGAATGACGACGCGATCATGATATCAGATGGCCGGCGGCATTGGAAACGGCGGGATTAGCTGAATAGGCGGCATCAGCGGCATCAGCGGCTTTGGTGGGCTCGGAACGACGAGCTCGACGGAGAGGCGGAACTGACGGAGATGGTGGAACTCGGTCGAACGTAACCGGCCAGCGGTCCTACGCTGGAACCTGGAGGCCCGCTGGATTCATCCTGCCGTGTCAGAAAGGCTGCTTGACGGTAAAGGCGATTTAAGTCGTTGAAAATGCCATTTCGCCCTTCGAGTGATTTTGGGTCACGAAGCACGGCATCATGCAGCATGAATCGAAGAACAAGCTGCCAACTCTTATGTATGTACTCATCGAAGGAGTCGGCATGAGAGCGATATCTGGAATCCTCGGCCAAGTCTTGACGGCAGTACAGAAAAGAAAGGTATGCACTTCCAATGACACAGAGTGAAAACACAGCACTATACATGACTAGACAACACTTACTTGTGACCATATCTCTGTCCTTCAGTACATGCTTTTTAGCGCAATCACCACGACACCGAACTACCTTTGGCAAAGCTGGATGGAGAATAGATGGCCAAGCACAGAAACAAGACAGAAGAAGGGAGGCAGGAAGATGCCTCATATCAGCGTCAGTAATGTTGTCGTAAAATTCATCCTCGATCAGACTTTGGGATCCGTGGTTAACACGATGCTGTACTTTGTTGTCATGGGGCTCATCAAGGGGTCAAATTGGCCGTCCATCCTCGAGGACATCCAGATGGTAAGGACATTGCTTTGTAGTGATAGATTTTCATCGACGGACACGCGTTGCTGACAAGACGTCAACAGAACTTTGGAAACCCCCTACTCGCCGGATATCGATTCTGGCCTTTCGTCTGTCTGTTGAATCTGATTCTCGTTCCGATAGATTTTAGGTCTTTGGTTGGATCTCTATCTGGGCTCGGATGGAGTGTTTTTTTGAGTCTTCGATTCGATGAAAAGCGGTCACTAAAGGATGGTCACGACGGTAGACACGGTCATTGAGGCGTCGCGAAGGGACTGGACAGCAAAATAAGGCTGACACTTTCTGGAGGGTGGCGTTGGCGGAGGTGGGAAAAACGAGACGCCAAAAGCGGGATAAAGTTTCGTGTAATGAATTGCATTCCCGCCTCGCCCGCCCACTCGCGCTCTCCGACTCTCCGCCATTGCCCTCTAGCTTTACTCCGCCCGCCCCGGCGGTAAATCAAGACATAGCGGGCTCGATTCAATGCGTGCTCCAAGTGCTTGTCACTTTTGTAGGTATGCTCACTGGAATGATGCACGGAGCGTGTCGGTCTGAGCGCTGACATGAGCTCCCCAGGACGCGACGGCGCAAGTGCGACCGGGACGAGAGTCAAGGTCAACAGACGTGCTCACTGTGTCGCAAGCACAACGTGACATGCACTACGACTGCATCTGTCCACTCGAGGCCACGTCCATATCCTCAGACAGTCGCAAGCTCGTCAGCACCAGACTCGATAATCCAACGAGTCACTGCCCCATGCGCGTCTGGTGAACAGCAAGCACCCGTCTGCTCGCTACCAGCGCCAATTCAACAGTCTCCTGCTTCTGCCAACTTGCCGTCTTCTACGACGTCAGATTCAAATCAGCTCTCTGTGTACGAGATACCCTTTGAGCAATATGGCGCTGACCACCTGGGTGTCCTACCCCCTTCAGCAGTGTGCAACCACCTTGTCAATCTATATTTTGACTACATTCATGATCAATTCCACACATTGTTCCAAAAACCTGCATTCATGGCCGACCTGGCTAGCGACAGAGTGCCGACGGTTATCTTGCTCGCCATCATCGCACTATCAGCACGTTTCTCGCCTCACGGATACTTCAATGGCTCGAGTCCTCGCACCCGAGGTGCGCAGTATACAAGAAGAGCCGCCCAATTGCTTGATCCGAGCGATGTCAGTCTGACTTGCATACAAGCATGCGTCTTGCTTGGGGCGTGTCGCATCGTTGAAGGAGATTCTGCTGGTGAGGCTGTCTACTATGGCATGGCCTGTCGCATGGCTCAATTGCTTGATCTGGCTCACTGTCCCGCCACCAGCCGCCTGGACAGGGAGCTCAATGTTCGTGGTACGTTGGCTTTCTTCCTGTACAATCATGTCGGCTTGTCTCCGCGTGAGCATTTGTCACAACCGTAATAAAATCGGCTTGGCTGACATACGTACGCAGTCTGGCATACACTTGTCATGATTGATGAATGGTCGTCCTCGGGCGTGGGTGTACCACGACAGATTGCGAATCCACCAGAACACGTGCCTTTGCCAATGGAAGAGATGGGCTTTCTGGGACTGCGGCGACAAGACCAACTCTACACTTTGACCCAACTCCACCACCAATTCCAACCGTCGTCCTTGCTCGGTCAGATGATCGTCCTCAATGGTATCTTCCGCCGAGTCAACAAGATGAACAGTCAGGTTGCACAAAGTCATAGCTCAGCACCAGACATCACTGCCATAAGCGACCTGGCCAATCAGCTTGATACATGGGAGGCATCGTTACCTGACTACATGCGAGACAACAAAGCGAATCTCGCACATTACGCTGCCCAAGGTCTTGGTCGCATCTTTGTTGCTGTCTATCTCGGCTATTACCACTACGGTCAACTGCTCATGTACCAGTTTCTTCACCACGATGCTAGCGACGATCCCACCATCACCTCGTTTTCTCGACGCTGCAAAGATCATGCTCAAAAGCTCTGCGATATGGTCTATGCTGCTTTGGACACACCGGGTTGTGACGTTCTCTACAATATGGTGGGCCATGTTCCTGTCATCGCTTCCACTGTACAGATTCACACTCTGCTATTCTCTTCCGAGAGTTCGGAGATCGATGCTGCTCGTAGCCGCCTTGAACGGAACTACACCATACTACTTCGACTCCGCGATCTCTGGCCCTCGCTCGACTTCTGCATTATGCGACTGCAAGTTTTCCACAAAGCTTGTGTGACTTCAATGGAGACATCGTTCAGACTTGATGAATGGATGCTGAAGTTCTTGTCCGAGTTTGCAAAACCTGTCAAGGACAAACAAAGCGCAGGCGATGCTGAGACAAACGGATGGGCGATAGGTGACATTGCCATTACTCCTACATCAGATTTCGGCTTGGATTCCATCACAGCGATTCTCTTTACAGCGCCAACACTATAGGCAATGACACAACAATCGACAGATGTAGCAGCTTTTCGTGGACTTGAGTGTCAGATTTCAAACCCGAGCATGTTACATACATTTCACTCTGCAAAGCCGTCAATCCTCCGTCGCAATATCAATCGTCTCCCAGCATAAATTCCGTTAGACTTTGAGCAAGCCTCTCGGGCTTCTCGAGCGCAAGACTGTGGCCACATTCTTCGAAGATCTCTGATCTGTGCACTTTTTCCGCAAGCCGAAGGATGCTTTCTTCAACCAGAGGCCCAAAAAATTCTGGAGCGCCAATCGTCATTGTCCTTACATGGAGCTTGCCTCCCTTTTTGAGCAAAGCGCGATGATGTGCTGCATTCGTGAAACCTGCGCGATAGGTCTCCAGTATGCCTCTGAGACCGCCTGGTTGCATTGAACAGCTGACCCAGTGCGCCAGTGCTGTCGACTCGATCGCAGTCGGGTTGTAGCATTCTTGTCTCATGAACATCTCCCAGAACTCATGCTCGTGACCCTGGATGAGCATCTCAGGGACGTGAGGGATCGAAAAGAGGCCAAGGTGCCAACACCAGATACCCTTCTGACGGTATTGAGCTGTCACGTTTTCTTCAGTCCAGTAGGATGTCTCCTCGAGCCCGAAACCGGAAACCATCATCTCACAGAACGACAAGCTTTTGACACGGTCGCGGCATGTAGCTGCAAGAGCATATGCAAAGTCTGCTCCGCGATCTTCGCCGTGAACATGGAATTTATCGATCCCGAGAAAGGTCATGAGCTCGCTAACATCCTGAACATTTGTCGCGGAATCGTACCCGTCGGCTGCGGGCGGCTTGTCGGAGTAACCAAAACCTCGCAGGTCAGGCGCAACAATTGTAAAATGCTCGGTCAACAGCGGAATCAATCTATACCAGTAGTAACTCGTCTTCGGAGTCCCGTGCAGCAGAAGTAGCGCCTCGGATCCTGTGCCAGCGCGAACATAATGCATCCGAATCCCATTGACTCGAGCGCGCCCATGTCTAACGGCCTGTCCGGCATGATCGTACATCTCCATGGTTGTAGATTGATTCCGTGAGATATAGCAGTTCCTGTAGGGCAGAAGCAGAAGATACAGCACTAATCCGGACAAGAGAAAGCTCTTATATGTTTGTCGCAAAGAGCAAGAATAGGGAGTGACCCCGCATAACTAGAAGTAGAGATGTGTAGCGCTCGGATATCACTCGGTCGCAAACCTCGGCGATGGCAAATCTTGTTAGTAACGAATCCTATTAATTATGTACTTAGCTTTAGTAATGATTGAACTAGCTATATTAATAGTAAGACTTAAGTTACTACTAAGTATATAGATATATACTAATTATATAGAAAGCTAGGTAGTCTCTAGAATGAGGTAGAGTTTACTATCTATATTTCCTACTAGCTAACCTATAAAACGTCACGCCTCTATAGGCTACGAAGCCACACGGGGCCACGGAGAGCTTTACTCCGAACTACACGTCATTATTCGTTCCTGTAAGAAGACCCCGAACACTCAACGCATTCTGTCAATTTTTAGCTAGGCTACCGCATGCTTTAAAACGGAACATTGACCGACACACAAAGCTGGCTGCATCCATCTGTTAAACTCTCGCGTCATGAGCGATTCTTATGACAAGAATGAAGGTCACCCGAAGCGCATCCAGATTGCTGTCGCATGCACTCGGTGTCGGAGTCGCAAAACCAAGGCGAGTCTCGGTCGCAAATCGATCCGTCAAACACAGGATCCCACTTACTGACTCACGGCGAAGTGCGATGGCCTAAGGCCGGCATGTTCCAGCTGTATGATGCGCCGACAATCCTGTGTTTATACGGCGGAACCTGATGCACCGCCCATCGTCTCCTTGAAGCGCAAGTTTGAGGCACTGCAGAAGCGACATGACGAAGTCTCTCGATTATTGGATCGACTGAAATCGGGTTCGCCGGCCGATGCGCATGAGCTTCTCGAGAGTCTTCGACGAGGTGAGCTGGACGAAGCCTCGACTATGGGACCCGCAGGACCGACGCCCGCATCCGATTTCCGTGGTAGCCAATGGATTCCCGGCATTGATCATAATCATCGGAGTTGTGTCGTTTCTCTACCTCCATTGAGCGAAATACTGTATGTTTCACAAAAACGCTGCCGTAGTCTGTGTCAATCCCTGACTGTTTCAGTGGTCCGAGTTATCAGCGGCCTGGCTTGGAGCCACCACCGGCGATATTGCCGCCTATCTTGAATGGACCGGGTGCTAAGCTTCAAGCAAGTCTTTTTTCCGTGCCGGTTCATGTTGTAGACGAACGCCTCAAGCATGCCAGAGCTTGTGACTGGGATGTGTCATATGTCGACGACCAAGGATTTCGCAATATTCTCTCTTCGTATCTGACTTGGGACCACCACGGACACCGTCCTTTTGACGAAGATGACTTTCTCGATGGCTTGATCAAACGACCTACAGATACCTGTTCAGAGATCTTAGTGCACACCATCCTGGCTTATGGGGCAGTAAGTCTGAGTTTGCCCTTGTGTTGTGTTTTGCTTGCAGCTGATGCGCTTCTAGTTCAACTACTCCCACGTCGATCCTGATCGTAGTCCAGTCATTTTTCAAGCTGCTTGGTCCAGGGCTCAAGAACTCTGGAAGGACAATATCGATAAGGAGAGCAGCATTAGCTCTGCTGCAGCCAGCATGATAATGTGGTCCGTCCACACTTTACTTACCGACGATGACCTTGGCATGCCCTGCTTACTGGAAGCACGACACATAGCGCACAACATGGGACTGTACGATGCCAGCCGTGCTGATCGTGTATACGATCCTCTACAGCCACGGCGGTCGCGAGCCAGGGCAATTTGCGCCTGGGGCATCTACTCTTGGATCAAGTTAGTGCTGCTCTCCATTCTGACAGGTCAGCTGCTGACGTTCTTCCAAGCTTGAGCGAACTCGCATTTCGGACTGATATGAGCTTCGACTCACCTCCGCCTATCGACCCGCCATGCGCTTCTGTCAACGCCACGGAAGACTGGTCACCGTGGCCATGGCCGCGTAGTGGAAGGCCTATTCCTATGTTGAAAGTCGAGACCTTCGTCGCCCAATCTCGCTTGAGCCTAATCATAAAGGAGATCGTGCTGTTGATTAGACAAAGCTCGAATTTGCTGACCCCGGCCTACCAGAAAGCTACACTCGTGCTTTACCAACGTATACAGAAGTGTTGGAGCTCGATAGATGCGGCTTTGAAAGTTTTGAGTGAAAGCCCTCCCCATATCCTCTACCTTAAGTAAGTCAAGATCTTTTGGTGGTGGTGTCAGCCGGACTGTCGTGTGTTGACTGTATTAGCGCCCTCTACAACTCAGCAGTGATCGAGTTGTTGCGTCCTTTGACAACTACGCCTTCGCATCCCTCGCCACATGCAGCGCCCCTGGAAGCGGCTGGACTGGCTGTTGAGCCGACACTATCATATGCCGCGTCTGCAACACAATCGCAGCGTATCCTCTACAGGTTCTTCGATGAGCTATACGGCCAAGGTCAGGTGGTAGTTCTCCTTACGGCTTTTGTCGTTGCAGTCGCCTTCGAGATACTTCCCGTGTACGAGATTTCGCCAGACGCCCGATTTGACTTCCTCGTCGCTATGAGAGTCATCTATCACGGTGCCAAGCAGTTTCCAGTACTCCGATACGCAGCGTTAGGAATTGAACGAGCAGCTCATGACATGGATCTCATCTTGCTGGACAAAGTGGTAGTCATGATGCAAGAAATTCGGGAGATGATCGCGAGCGCAGATCAAGATGGCGGCAGATCCAAATGGGTCGTGAATTTCAACGCAGATGAATTAGGAAGCCAGGAGTCGAGGCTAAGCAGTGTCATCGACCAATTCAGACAGATGGAGATTGAAGGTAAACCTAGTTAATGGCCGTAATTCTGGTCCTGATGTTCAAGACTCTGTTGCGAGCCGTACAGCTCGTCGGAGTTAGCGAAATTCCTGTTGGAAAAAATATCAAAGGCGACGTGGTCACGACAGATGACAGTTCGCTTTACATATGTAGCACAACTCCGAGCTTTCCAAGAACACGACGTCGCAATGCGATTGGATGACAATTAGACTTGAATCTGTTTGTGGTAGAGAGCGGAAACGGACACTGACCCCGCATAGCTAGAAGCGGAAATGTGTAGCGCTCCGAAATCGTTCGGCCACAAGTCTCGTCCGGTCGCAAATGAGCATTTTTCTACGCCTGCCTTCCCGTCTCCACCTTAGACGTGGAAATATTCAGCAGATCCGTGGCCGGTGCTCAGCAACTTGGCCCTCACATCTTGTCTGCATGTACAATGCCCGAGTACGCAGCAAAGCATCACGGCCTCGGGCTGCAGTAGAGCTCTTTGGAAGGCGCTAATGAATTCAGCACATCGGCATCGTTGATGGTACCAGTACGGATCACTCTGAGAGCGGGCTGAGACTCGGGATGAACCCACATGATACAGCTGCATCTTCCACAAGCATACGATGTCATGGTGTTTGCTGAGTCTGCAATTCGTTTGAACGTATCGCTGGTGCCGGAAAGGTGCTTGAAGTTGGAGCACTCACTGCCAGGTCCTCTCTTGAGGCTCTCTTCGAAAGGGATACGACAATCAGTTTACGGCATGATCCATGAGGACCGCGAATGTGTTACCGTTATATCCTGGTGTTTTCTTGCACCAACCACAGTGGCAGAGACGCTGCGCAGAGAAGTGAGTAGTGAGTCGAAACTTTGAGCATAACTTTCGGGCAGGGTTTGGTCGACGTCGAGATTGGTCGGAGCGATGATGTAATTGTCCAAATTCGACACGGTCAAGACCAAGTCTCGACTGCTCTCTCCTCGCACCCAACCATGTCGAACTGGCTTGTCTCGCCGTCAATTGCCATAGCTTCGCATCCGTCCATCTGAATGGGAGTCATCTTCCTAGCCGCGTGCGCCGCCGTCGCCCTCTGGATCGCCCACGGCGCGTACAAGATCTTAGTCTATCCCAGATTCAGTCCTTACCGCCATCTGCCCTCGCCTGATCAAGGCCCCATATGGAAGCGGCTGTTTACCGAGCCCGACACGTTCGACTTCCTCCGATGGGCCGACCAAGTGCCCAACGACGGCCTGATCCGCTACTTTGGCATCCTCAACGATGAGCGCCTGCACGTCACCAACACCCAGGGACTGGTGCAGCTGCTGCAGAAAGACACATATCTCTACAGGAAGGCCAGCGCTCAGGGTCAGCTCGTCAAGTTCCTTGCTGGCGACAATGTCGTCGTCGCCGAAGGCAGCAAGCACAAGGTCGGCCACACCACTCTCGCCCTCGGCCCGCCCAACCCAACCCATCTCGCTGACCATCCTAGACTGTCCGCAAAGGACTGCAACCCGCCTTCAGTCCCGCTCGCAAGCCCCATTGGTACCAGCTCTTTTCCACCACTGCCCTAGACCTGGTTCAAGCCATCGACCACCAGAACACATCGGGCAGCGACCAACCCGCCATCAATCTCAGCCGCATGCTCAGCCAGATGGGCCTTGACACGATTGGGAAAGATTGCGTCGGCACGGAATTTGATTCGCTCAGGTCGCCCAGAGGCGACAAGACGTTGGGCTACCTCAAGCTATTCAACACCAGCGCCAACGCCCACCTGCTCGAGATTATCATGCACCTGTTTCCCTTCTGGTTGCTCGAAGCTCTTCCCTTCAAGGCTGTCCAGTATGCTCGCAACATGACGGGTCGGGTGAAGGAGACTGTCCAGCATGAGGCAGTCCAGGACATGTCGGCCCAAGATCATGGACAAGAAAAGGAAGACATGAACGACAAAAACATGGTCGATTGCATGAGGCGCGATCTGCTGTCGCCTGAGCAGGTTATCAACAACGCTCTGACCATGGTAACTGCTGGTCACGAAGAGATTGGCACTGCTCTGACCTGGGTCGTCTACTTCCTGATTCTCTATCCCCAGGTCCAGACTCGACTCCGCCGCGACATCACATCAACCCTGGGCGACGCGAATGACTGGAAGGACAAATGCTTCACCGAGGACGACTTCAACAAGCTCCCCTACTTGCGCGCCGTCATCAACGAAAGCCTGCGCCTCAGGCCCAACGTGCCCGTCATCTGGCGCGAATCCACAACTCCCTCCACCCTTCTCGACACTGCCATCCCACACCGCGGAACCGTCATCACAGCGTCGACTTGGGCAATGAACAGGAACGCCGACGAATGGGGTCCAAATGCGACCGATTTCAGCCCCGACCGTTGGCTGGACGATGTCAATGGAGGAGCAAAGTCGGCCTTTTCTTTCATGACTTTCGGCCAAGGCCCTCGTAAGTGTATTGGTGAAATCTACGCCAGAACTCAGATGGAATGTGTCCTCGCTGCTTTGGTCGACAGCTTCGTCTTTTCCAGTGCCCTCAGACTCGACGACATTGCCCCCAGTCAGGGAATGATCACAGTCAAGGTCTGGCAAGGCTTAAGAATATTCGCTCAGCCCGTCGAGCGAGCACCATAGTCATTATGCCGCATGCTGCCTGATGAGTTTCGACTGGATCGCTGTGAACTGCAATCACACCTGCGATTCAAGGCAGTCATTATGGTTACCAAGATTGCCTCCCGTGGCACCGAGGAGATGCGAATAGGCAATTAGTCTCTGGGAATACATTGAACGTGGCAGCCAGGATCAGCTGACGCAATCAAGCATTCGTCAGCGATAAGGCAAAAGCTTAGCGAGCTTGAAATGTGGGATCCAACCGTCGCGACAGTATTCCCGGAGGATTCACGATCGCTTCACTGGACTCCAGCCAATCGCGGGTCCGAGGCGTCCGGGGACTGCGATTTCATCACTGTCATTTTGTCGTGTCACGCTGCTGACTGTTCCTCATCGCCGGGCTACGATGCTCCAACGACACGCTCTCATCGACTTTGCTAGATCAACACTGCCTACCTGGTATACAAGGCATCCACTGAGCTGTCGAAGAACGAGATGGTTGTCAAACAAGACCCTGGCTACTCGTCCATCCTTATATTTGTCGACTGTGACCACGATATGTGCCTTGCATAGTCTCAGCATGTACCGTGGTGCCAGTCGAGTCGGCGATAAGACTTCCTTCCTTGATTCGCCGCCTCAAATTCGCTCAGCGTTGTTATCTTCCCTGTCGCTACTCACTATTGGCTCGGATCCAGGATTCTTAGGTTCTACACAGTCGCTTACTCCTGAGGGTGGTGATTCCACGTACGCGTCTGTGGATCGCGTTCGAGCTCATAAACAATATTTTGGAAAGAGTGGCTGGTCTCGTGCTCGCGGACACTCGCGGGAGTGATGCTGCGAGGCCTTTTCTTATTTATTGTCGCGCTCCCCTGCAGATGGCCTTTGGGCGTACTGAAAATATTACTGGGTCAGACTCTTTCTCTTCTTCCGTGTCACGAAGCGTTCACTGTCCTTGAGGACTCATCTGCAATATGTCGGACCTGGGAAATCCCACCCCAGCTTGGCTGAACACTGGTGACAACGCGTGGCAGCTCACTGCTGCTTCCCTCGTCGCCCTACAGAGTATACCTGGTCTCTGTGTTCTGTATGCAGGACTGGTGCACAGAAGATGGGTCATCAACAGCATGATGATGGTACCATTGCCTCTCCAATAGCAAAACCCCCAAGCACCACTAATCAGATCGCCAGGTCTTCTACGCCTTTGCAATGACGCTCATTGTTTGGGTCCTTGTGGGCTACAAAGTCGCGTTCGGCGAATACATGCTCCCCTTTGCAGGCATCCCAAACACCGTACTGCGCATGAGCGACGAGCTGATCCAGTCAACGCTTCCTTCCGCCGGCGTGAGTCAAAACTTCCCGCAATCAACGATGGTCTACTTCCAGTTCGTCTTTGCAGCGATCACTCTCGCCCTGATCGCTGGTGCCTATCTCGCGCGCATGAACTTCACAGCCTGGATGATATTCGTGCCACTCTGGTTGATCTTTGCGTACTGCCCCGGCGCATACAGCATCTGGGGCGGTGGCTGGGCTACAAAACTCGGCGTCCTTGATTATTCCGGTGGTTACGTTATCCACTTGTCCTCCGGCACGGCCGCTTTCGTTGGTTCCTATTGGATCGGACCGCGCCTGAAGAAAGACAGAGAGAATTTCACTCCCAATAACATCCCACTCATGATGGTCGGAGCCGGCATCCTCTGGGTTGGCTGGAATGGCTTCAATGGCGGCGATCCGTACTCTGCTTCCCCTGATGCCGGCGCTGCTGTTCTCAACACCAACATCTGCTCTGCTATGTCCATGCTCACGTGGACATGCATGGACATCATCTTCTTCGGCAAGCCCTCCATCATTGGCTCCGTGAACGGCATGATCACTGGTCTGGTCGGCATCACACCCGCCGCTGGGTTCGTCGCTGGTTGGGGCGCCATCATCATCGGGTTTTGTACTGGCACCGTCCCCTGGGTCAGCATGAACATAGTCGCGACGCGCTCCTTTATCTTCAAGCGCCACGTCGACGACACTCTGGGTACGTATCTCTTGTGTTCGCAGTCAACTACATACAATAAGCTAACCCATCGCCAGGCATCACGCACACACACTTTGTTGCGGGTCTCATTGGTGGCTTCCTGACAGGACTCTTTGCCACCGTCGACGGCGTGGCCGGCTTCGGCGACACGAACCCTGGTGGCGCCATCGACGGCAACGGCAAGCAAGTCTGGCTGCAGATAGTCGGCGCTCTCTTCATCATCGGCTGGGATGCCGTTTGGACCTCACTCATCATGCTCTTTATCAAGTACGTGTGCCGCGTGCCGCTGCGCATGAGCGAAGAGGACATGTTGCTGGGTGACGACGCCATTCACGGCGAGGGTGCGTACTGCTTCTTTGATGACATGATGGGCCCCACGCCCGAGAACGATGGCGCTGTGCTTGAAGGGTTGAAGGTTGAGCATGATCTGGAGGTTGGTATCGGTGGGCCTACAAGATCTGAGCAAACCAAGAAGGATTAGAGAGACGGCAGTTTCGGTTATTCACTGTGCTCGTTCATGTACCAGCTGATGCTACGGTTTAAAAATCATTGCATTCTCCTGCAGAAGCTGCGTCTAAAAGCTCCACAACATCGCTGGTCGAAAGTTCGAACATGTGGCATTTCTTGTTGATCTGCTTGGTAAAGGCTGATAGTCTGCAAGCTTGTTTCTCTACACTCTCACTAATTAACGCATACCGCAACATTCACCCCAAGAGCAGGGCTCATAGAACCCCTCGAGACGACAATCAAAAGCCAACAGTAATCATTCGACCACCTAACAGCTTCACAGTAGACCGGATAATACAAGAAGCAGATCCGCATACAATCAGCCATCTCTGTGGCCTCAAATGAATCGAAGACAGTGCCGTCGATCTGGTAGCCATTGCAGTAGAGATTGAATCTACCATAGTCTTGAACGGACCATAAGGATCCATAAGGCTGGGCTCCGCAAGGAGGGTCGGTATAGACGGGCACGATTTCAGTAGTCGTCAATGTAGCCAGTTCGGTCATTACGGACGTTGCAGTCTCGAAAGCGGTCGAGGTTGTGGTAATGGAGGTCGTCTGGGTGACGGTGAACAGCACAGTTTCGAAAATTGTCTTTGTTGCCGGTTCACTTGCTGCTCTACGACACGCAGAGTCAATGGCGCCTTCGGGGTAGGAGATCAATGCAGATGGAGTTTCTATGGCACGCTTACGTGCCTTGACACTCGTGGGATCGACAGTGGTGTAGATTGTAGATGTTACAGTAGCGGTCCCAGCAAACTCGGTCGTAGTTGAAGATTCGACCTGAGTTATGGTAGTGACGTCGATTGACGTGCTCGTTTCGATCGTAACTGCGTACAATTCCGCTCTGAACGTGACCAAGGCGGTGGTGTAACTGAGGTAACTCGTGCAGAAGTTTTCAAGAGATTGTGATGTTATCAGATCGTAAGCATCTAAGGTTGGGTTCGGCGTTGCTGAAGATGATGTGCTGATTATGCTACTTATGGAGCTCCACGAGAATGAGGTCTCAGGCACAATGCTTGAAGCTTGTGACGATGATGAGGGGTACCTGGAAGAGAACATTGCAGAAGGCCTCGATGACGACGTGGACATTCTGGAGCTTGAGAAAGGAGCTGGAAATCGCGTACTCGATGTTGCAAGGCTCGACGATATCTTGCTCGATGAGATGAAGCGGAATGAGCTTCGACTGCTGCTAATCAATGAGCTAGGCGAGATGTTGGTCAAGGAGGACCTGCTTGTTGAGGTCTGGGTTGAGGGCGATCTGTTGGAGGTACTAGTAGGCATAGCTTTGGTCGATGACACTGCCTTGGTAGAGGAAACTCTTGTAGAGATGGGCTGGCTACCTGATATACTGGTCACACTCAAGAAGCTCTTCGAGGATGCCTTCGTCGTCATAGCCAGTCTAGACGTTGATGTCGTGGAACCCTTTGATGACGAACGAGTGATTGATCTCGAAGAAGATTTCGAAGTAGGCCTCTTTGTCGAAATGGACGTTCTTGTTGTACTTGATGTCTTGGTCGACGATTTGGAGGACTCTGTGACGCACTTGCAGGCCTTTCTTACAGCAGGAACATTCACGTTGGGTATCGGCGAATCATCTCGCTCGCTTCATCCAAATGTCAGTGTGAGAACTCCATTCAAACATTCCATCAGGCTTACAAGGATCCAAAGAAGATGCAGAACGACGACGGATTCTGAAATTCTTTGCTAACGAGATTGGCGGATTTGCTTGGACAAAGCGCAAACACGAAGCTCTGGAGACGCGCTGCATTGGCAATTGCTGCCAGATTTTTCGCCTTCCTACCAACAGGTTCAGCACTGACAATACATCGGCAAGCAGTTAGCAATGCGTTTGCGTTGATCTTGGTGATGGGCGAGTTCGTCCTGCCACTGTTTCATGGTCAGCAGATAAACCCAATATCACTTTGCCAGGATGTGTCGCACTCTTTGAGATACCAAGCACAGAAGTAATGAGGATGGACCACTTGTTGCGACACTGTGATCACATCAGACATGATGCATGATCTCGGTTCAATGGCTAATGAGTGGACAGTAAGGAACAGGCTACAGATCAGAAGGAACTGCATGATCAAAAGCAGAGGAATGGGACTGATCGCACCCAGTTGGGAGAAGAAACTGACTACTTATTCGAAGGAGGGAGTAGCGCTGTTTGCAGGGCCGACCTGGTGGTATATGCTTGGCTGTTACAGCTTTGTTCAGCTGGGCACTAGTTAGATCCTATCTTGCTTCAAGACGTTGGCAAACCTACATCTTCTAGCCACGAAAGATTCATCCAGTACTGGACCACTAGGATACAGTCCGTATTGATGAGCAGCGGCTCTAGCCGTTAGGATCATCGCAAAAGGATGCGTGTGAGCCCAGCACTGGATGTTCACAATGCTCGACGACATTGATCAGTCGCTTCCAAAACAACCATAACCAGAACAATGAAGGAGCCCAATGCTGACTTCCTTTAGACACCCAAACTAACCAGCGTAAGTGCTGAGGTCACCGTCTCTATGCGACGAGGAACCTTGAGTTTAGCAGTATCAATTGCTATACCTCATGCTTAGCGTGAAATGTATCTCGAATCTCCTTAGTTGCAAGTCTTGATGTTTAAGCCTTGCATTTCTTTATGCATCCTACATTCATTTGCTCCTTGACATTGTGATACCTGTGACCATTCACAGTCCACAGTACTGATCCAATCTGGGCCACGCATTCGCCAGCTGTAAAGCCTTGCCTCCCTCTGCAAACGCCACTAAGTCACTTTGATTTTGTCTGAACTACGGCCAGGCAAGATATCCGCCGTCAGAACTGTTGAACCGTTTCGGACCAGCTCCAGGACATTCTGCAAAGCTCAGCCATAAAGCCTCCATCGTTTGACTGACCGAGTACTCGAAGCTGGTGGAGTTTCCGGGGCCATACTTGTCATGGGTGCCGAACAACAAAGGCAGCTCAGAGCTGTGGTAAGCACCAAACCAAGAGACGGGGGATGTGTTGGTGAAGTTACCGGTGTAGAGGTAGCGGTAGGTTGGATAGAGCTCTGGTGCGAGGTCGCGTCGAGCAACATCTCTGGCAACAGGACAAGCGATGATCGAAAGTGTCGTGTTCACTAGTGTCGCATTGCCAGGACCAGACGGTGTGTACGGCACAAAGCCCGCACCTTCATTCGTGTTCGAGCCAGTGATGAGAGGCAATCGAGCCAAGTGTCCATGAGTGAGTCGGTCAGTGTAGTTGGTGAACACAGTGATATTGTCGTCTGTTGGTGTGAACGAAATTGTAGGTGTTTGCTTGTTGATGACATAATTCGACAAAGCATTTTCCAACGTCGATGCATTGACGCGACGGACGCAATGAAGCTCGTTCACTGCACTCATATTGCTGCAGCCGACCAGACCAGCCAGGGCCGTAAAGTTGGAATGGGTCGGGTCGGATTTGGCAATGATGCCTGTAGCACCTGAGTCTGCAATGAGGCCTTTGACAATGGGATCATCCGCGAATGCATAAGGATAGTTGGCGACACTGGCTCCGCCAGCCGATTGACCCCAAAGGGTTATTCTGTCTGGGTCTCCCCCAAAATGTGCAATGTTACTGTAGGTCCACTCCACACTGTGTTCGGGTCAGCAAGACGAGATCTCTGGAAGCTTTGGACAAACTCCCGCCTTTCGCTGATCAAGAAGACCAGGATTTTGGTGGGACAATGCAGCAGCATTAGGAAAGCCGAAGACATCCACGCGATAGCTGCATCACGTTAGTATCCATTATAGCCAAACAAGAACATGGAGGCGACTTACTTCATGACGACGACAATATGCGACTGAGTCCTCTTGACCCACTTGTCAGGAATTTTGTACATTGAATTCTGACCTCCACTGGTCAATCCACCTCCAGGAATGTACAAGAACACTGGCAAGGGAGACCCCTTCCTGTCAATGGCAGCGATGGATGGGGTCCAGATGGACAGATAAAGACAGTCTTCGGACTGCCCGCCACTGATCAGGAACTCCGTCTCGTAGGCGGTGTAGATAGTAGATCCGCTGGAGAATTGCTGCATGCAGGAATTAGGTAGCGAAGTAGCATTGATGGTAACTTGAATGCGCACTACGTCCTCTGGAGGAGCGAATCTTAACTGGCCTACTGGCGGCCTAGCATATGAGATGCCGAGGAACTGACGCACGTCTGGTGCAGTTTGATTGACAAATCATTGGAGCTGGCCGCTGGTCGTGTTGACGGTAAGTGTATCTTGCAAAGACGCAGAGCTGGCGTGTGCCAAACCCAAGATGGCAGATAGGTGAATTGCATTGAACAACATGATATGCAGAACTCTGTTTCTTGCTGCGAAGTAGATGAGCAAAATGTCCGCCGAAGGTGATAGATGACTGATATACTCCTCCTGTAGAGAAGATATATAGCTACTCTTTCGAACCATAACCGAGGGTCCCGGGTCAAATCATAACAGAGCTCGTGATAGTCATTGTCGATCTTTTCGCATGGCTTTGGTCAAACCCTGTAGATCTGCATGCGGCATTTGAGTCGGTAGAGGCCTCCCTGCGGGGTCTTAGGGCTTGAGGGCGACTCTGAAAGTAAGACAAGCCGGGGAAATCTCCTTGATTCTCTCAGATATAGACGGCGATTACGTATACCAAGTCGGCTCAGGGACCTCATCTAACAGGTAGAAGCGCCCCAGTTCGCGATTCTTGTATGCGACGGGATCATGCAAGGAGTGAACCCTTACATCTCTCCAGAAGCGATCCAGGCCAACTTTGCTGCCTGTCGCCCGACTTCCAGTCACCTCGAATACACCTGCTGTGACCTTAAGACTCGTATCTGTGGTCACGATCTTGGCGCTGGCCACAAGCTCTGCCACTTCGCCCCTCGTTCGTGCGGACACATCTCGATCCTTGCCATGAGCGACGAAGATGTCGCTGATAGCCACGCCCGCACGATCTGTCAATGCTTCCGCCGCCAACAAATGCGCGTGAAAATTGCCATATCGCTCCAAGATGTAGAACTCATCCGTGGCTGACTGTTTGTTGTCGCCTCCATATGGCCAAGCGCGTGTTGAGGTCGTGGTATACCCCCTTGCAAACTCGAGACTACCTTGAGCAATGCCAAGGTAGAAGTTCGAAAACACAAGTTGAATGGTTGGGAGAAGCAGTGTTGCAAAGGGAATCGACAAAACATCAGGTGACGGTATCTTGGCCGCGGCATCCCAGCCTAAAGCATCGCTCCATGGAACAGCTACGTTGTTGATCTTCACGCTACCAGATTCGCTGAGGCGAAGACCAATGTTGTTCCAGTTGTGCGCAAATTCGAACCCGGGCTGTGAGGTCGGCACAATGGCGAAGATGTGGTTTTCTGTGCCTGCCAGCACGCCCTCCAGGACAGTAAGGTCAGAGATCACGCCTCCAGTGTTAAAATGCTTGGATCCGTTGAAGATGAGCTTATTGCCATCCTCCTGGATGATGAGATCGCTGTCTCGAGGATTGACGGCGCCTGCAGTACCCTGGTCAGCCATCCCACAACGACAACCGCGAACATCTCAAGCGCTTACCTCCGACAAAATAGTTATTCTCGATGATCAATCTCTGGAACCTGTCTTTCTGCTCGTCTGTGCCAACAATGTCGGCGGTCTTGGACCAGAGCAAGTGATAGCCCAGCAACATTCCAATACTGCCATCACCCTTTGCGACCTCACGGATGGCTTTGTACCCAATTTCCCAAGACTGTCCACCACCACCATATTCGACAGGTCCGAGAATCTTCAGCAGCCCAGAGCTTTTCAGCAAGGACACTTCGGCCACGGGAGACTTGTTCGCATGGTCACGAGCTGCGGCATCTCTGGCAAGAATTCTGGAGACTTCATGGGCACGTTGCGACCAAGAGGCTGCCGAAGAGGGAAGTCCTTCTGAGGCAAAGGCTTCGTGATGTGGTTTGTACACGGATGAGTCAGAAGACTCATATGCTGTCGTTTGATGACTTGCGCTCTTGATTGGTGGCGCAATGAAGCTTTCACTGATGTTGGTCGCGGAAGGAGACATTGCAGAGAATGGGATTTAGTTCTTCTCAGCAAACTCGGACTTTGCAGGTCGCTCACTGATTTGCTTTTGCAAGGGCGAGTAATGAGTTTATATGCTCGAGCTGATCATGTCTCGTGGTTTCAGACGGATGGTTGCACCCCAGGATTTCGTGTCGATGGTGTGATCGAGCCCCAAATTGCCCCATATCACACCAACAACTGGCTTGCCCACTAAGAGTCTTACGTCGATCACGCAAAAACCACCCCATGGTGGGGTAGAACATGCTTTATCGCAACGACGAGCTATGGTGCAAAAGCACGTCTTCAATCTCTGGTTTTTTTTCATGTCACCAAGTCCTCAGCAACAACCCGACCACCTGGTCGGGATTTGATCGCCAGTTCTTATTGCGGTGCAACTTCAACTTCATAACAAGTACATTCTTGTTCGACTGTAAGGTGTATGTGTAGTCACAGACTCTCGTACTCACCAGTCGAGTATGTGCGAAGCAATAGTGACGGATAAGTGCCTCAATCGTGTTTTGGGCGCAGTGTTCGCAAGGAATGACTTTATTGCGTGATACAGGCTGGTCTTCAAGGGCATTCGAGGATTGACCTATCCGATCATCAAGGTCAGAGCACGATAAGCCGTGATTCGCAGATGGCTCGCATTCGCTATCGCCGACCCTCGTCCGAGTGTCTTCTATAATATCTGCTCCTTCCGTCATTTGAGCATCCTTCGAGATCTCCACGCTTCTGAGGATTGTTTAGCGTGTTGCAACCATGTCGGAAACACAGGCAGCCATTCCTCTGTCCCAGGTAAGACACTCTTAACCTATCTCGTTGATTCTCGCTGAAAGGCTACCTACCAGGGTGCTGGATATGGCGTTGTCATTGGCCTAGGAGCTTTGTTCGCCTTGGTCATGATCGGTGTCACTTCAATAATGAGGCGTCGTGGCAATGTTGAGAACGCCGAGGAATTTACGGTCGCCAAACGCTCGCTCGGTACCGGTTTGACCGCTGCTGGAGTGACTTCCTCTTGGACTTGGAGCACAACATTGCTTTCTTCTGCGACTGTGGCATATGAGTACGGTGTGGCTGGATCCTTCTTCTATGCTGCATGCAATAGCACTCAGATCATGATATTCAGCAACCTTGCGATTGTAAGTCTCGCCTCTCAGGCTATGGATCGATCGTAGCAGCTAATTTGTACTAGGAATCGAAACGCAAGGCGCCCAATGCTCGTACTTTCCTGGAGATCATTCGTGTTCGTTACGGTACTGTTGCACATCTGTCGTTCATGTTCTTCAGCTTAGCTTCGAATATCCTGGTTGTGTCGTCTATCTTGATAGGCGGTGCTGCTGCAATCAACTCTCTGACCGGCATGAATGTATATGCTAGTCTATGGTTGTTGCCTATGAGTGTGACTGCATACACTCTACGTGGCGGACTTCGAGCAACAATCTTGACGGATTATGTGAGTACATAAGTGACTCCAAATTTTAAGATTTTCAGAACGCTGACCAATACAGGTACACACTGCCATAATCTTGATCATCATCTTCGTCTTCTGGTTCAAAGTCTACGCCACGGGTGATCAGATTGGATCCCCAGCAAAGATGTGGGACTTGCTTCACGACGCTGCTAAGCGAAACGACTACCCTGCACCGACAAAAGGAGGCACCTACTTGACCATTCGGTCTCTGGGAGCGCTCAAGTTCGCCATCCTCAGTATACTTGAGTACACAGGTGTAGTCTTCCTCGATAACTCGTTCCATCAGAAAGGCATTGCAGCTGATCCTGCTTCTGCTGTTCCGGGATACGTTCTAGGAGGACTGGCGTGGTATGCGATGCCTTTCACCTTGGCAACTACTATGGGCATTGCCGCCATTGCGCTGGAGAACACGCCGGCATTTCCCACATATCCTAACAGGATGAGTACAACGGAGATCAGTGCTGGGCTGACGCTGCCGTATGCCGCGCAAACAATTGCCGGTACAGGTGGTGCTGGTGCCGTCCTTGTCCTCATGTTCATGAGCTGCACCAGTGCGATCTCGAGTCAACTGATTGGTGTCTCCACCGTGCTGTCTTACGATGTTTACAAGACTTGTGAGTTGCGTTTCTCTTTTCATCACCTGGAGCAATGACTGATCAGGACTACGCAGACATCAAGCCTAGTGCCACAGATGCGCAAATTCTTCGCGCAGGTCATTACTGTGTCGTAGGATTCGCTATTTTCATGGCGGCTTTTGGAAGTATGCTTCACGGAGTCAAGATCGATCTTGGCTTCATCTACAACATGACTGGCATATTCACGGGTTCAGCGTTGCCCGCACTCATCGCAACCTTCTTCTCCACAAGGCAAGGTCCTCTGGCGGCGGTCGCATCGATCTGGACAGGGTTCTTCTCTGCGGTCATCACTTGGGTATGTTTAGTCTAACCTGTGCCATATTGAGAAGCAAAGACTAACTTTGCATAGCTGACACTCGCCAAACGGTTCTCCGGCACTGTAAACATCGCGTCGGTCGGGCGGACTGACCCATGTTTGTATGGTTGTATCGCTGGCATTGGCGCTGCTGCGGTCGTGACCATTGCTATCTCCATCTTCCATAACGCTCGCTACACCTGGGACACTCTCGGTGCTATACGTCTGACAGACGTTGATGGTAGCGACAAAGACGTTGCGTTCGAGGACCCTACTTATAACCCGGAGAGACTGCGGAAGGCGGCTCATATCGCCCGTGCCATCACGGTCTTCTTGTTTCTGGCGCTCTTCATCGTATGGCCATTGAGGTAAGTCTAAGCCGCTTGTTTGTGATTTGACATAGGTACTGACAACAGTTCCAGTCTTTACGGCACAGCATACCAGTTTTCGGAAAAGTTCTTCACGGGGTGGGTCATCGTGTCTTTACTCTGGGCTGTCTTCTCTTTTGGAAGTATTACCATCTACCCGATCATTGAGGAGCGTCATCGTCTTCTGTCCTGGATCAAAGAGTTCTCTACGAAGCCCAAGGTTGAAGAGACGGACTCCGTGGATGAAGTCAAAGTTGAGCCTGATGGTAAGACACAACTATAAGATTGGTTTGCGGTGAACATGGAGACGTTAGCTAGACTAGACTCTCATAGAAAGCTGAGCACAGAGCTTTCTCAACGTCAGACTCTGAGCGCGTTCCTGAGGATCTAACGTGCGGTGATATCCGTACAAAGCCCGAAGTCTTGAGTATATGAATGACGGTCTACAGTCTTTAAGAGTCGTATCATGTATCGGGCCGTTCTAGGAACCATTTATCCTGTAACAGGTCCTTTACCGAGCCTCTCCCTCCAATCCATTCTCATAATCTTACTTATGAGCGTCTTGTCTGCTCGGCAGATTTCTTTGTCTGTGATCCGTTCGAAGAGTCTGACCTGCGAGAACGGAATTTCAGTACAAAATGGCCGCAGCAGTCAGCGAATAGACTGCTTCGCCGATGCTGTTAGAAAGAGGTCCAAAGTACCTGAACTGCTGTTTGAGAATCTCCAAATCATATCCTCCATAACCAAAAGGTGCAATCTTCTGACGCACTAGATTGAAGTCTCCACCGTATATTGGAGGACTAAGTCTTAGTATGTGTGAAATATCGAGCTTGTGTCCTTCACGTTGTTTCAGTTCGCTGCTCCATATCAAACTATACGAGTGAGCGATGCAGCAAGCGGCTCTATAGAACCATATTTTCAGGTTATCTTCATGTGACGAGGTGCGTCCCAAGCAATTCACGCACCCAAACCGACATTCTTTCTATAGTCTAAGCGTCGCCCACTCATGCTGCATAGTCTGACGCCTACTTGTCTTGTTATAGTGATAGAGAGGCAGGCCCACAAGATACAGGATCTGGTTGTCGAGCTATCATATGCAAGTCCACTGCACGTGAGCAGTCGCGTGAGATTGCCTATAGCTAATAAGGCACTAAGAAGAGCTACTTATTAGCTAGGTGCATACTACGTGCTAGGACAACGATTATATGGAATCATCGCAAGTAAAGTAGCCATATTAACATTGTTATGATTGATCAAAGAGGGAGTGTCGCGCGAAGAGGTAGTAGAAGCGGGGAAGCCGTACGGAGACTTTTGGCACGTCACTGTAAGCTGCACCTATGCAGAATTTCCTAATTTGTCACAAGTTGGCAAGGTTCCGCGTGAGGGGTACGGATTTTCATAGCCGAGGTGATCATATCCAGAGTGTTTCCTCCGAGCCCTACATGATTTCCCATTCGGATTCACTGGAAAATGTCAGGGTTTAGAAAATTGGGCTGCCAGGTATGACTTCGCTATCTGCCAGATGGGTTACGAATTGAATTGCTGACCTCGAAGTATTGCCGGAACAAGCATCTTAGATGGTATTAGCACACGCAAGCGCACACCTTGGCCCAGTGCATCTCTGCTAATCTTCAGCTCGGCCCTGTGCAGTGACAAAGCAGAGCCAACGTGTTCTAGATGTAGCCAAGCTGGTCTCAAGTGCACGCGAAGTACTGACCTTCATTTCAGACAGGACGCCCTTGCAAGGTAAGTTAGGTATTGCATAAGAACAACATGTTCGCGTTCGCAGTGTTCCACGCGAACATACTTTCCAAGATACACGTCAACTAAAATATCCCCTTTACACTTGGAGGCACTACACTCACTCTGCGGCTTTTGTGTGTCGTGTTCGATCTGGCTTACTGAGATTGTCTTTTTCTAGGATACTGAACCGCACTTTCTTTGATGGTCGCAGTGAATCATCACGCCATGATGAGGAAAGCTACAAATGGGTCAAAGTGTCGCGCAAGCTCAAGTTCATAGATCAAACAAGCGAAATCACGGCAACATATGGTCAAGACGCAGAATCAGAGAGTCCACCCATGATCGAAGAGATTCATGAGGACCGCGGACCAGGAAACGTCTCCTCGGCGCCTGCAGAGTCTGCGGCAGACATACAGCCCGTGACATACATGACGCCTTCTTCTTATCCCCTCACAACCCAGATTTCTCAAACACCGGATTTGCCGGTTGATGTACAATCGCATACAACGCAAGAAGCGCTTTCAGAGGAGCTGGACCTCCAAGAGTCTTCCCATCACGATGTACATTCTCATTGTACCATCCAGCGACAGAGCTCGCCAGCAGTCGGTGGCGCTATGCACGACACGATCCAGGGGCTCACACAAGCGGCTGAAGATGTCTTCTTCGATCCATCTCAAGAAGCCACTCTACTGCCACGAGCCGAGATGCAGGAGTCATTTTCACCACCAGACAAGACGACGATGACACCTTTCGCAGCTTCTGAGATAGCGACACCGTTGAATGCGTCCAGCATAACAATTAGAAGCAATGCTCTCGGCGGACCCTACTTACAGACCAGGATGCACCAATTGATCAGCGGCCAAGAGGCACAACTCATGCGCTTCTTCATCGACAGCATCGCTCCTTCTTTTGATCTGTGCGACAGGGATCGGCACTTCTCTCTTGTTGTGCCCCAGAGAGCATTGATGTGTCCCATACTGCTCAATGCAGTCTTTGCTGTCTCTGCAAAGTATCTGTCGGCGGTCTCTGATTTCGACCCAGTGGTGTCAGACAGACACAGCCAAGAATGCCTCAAACACTTGATACCAAAGCTTTGCGATGCGGAAGCCATTACGGATGAGAATATTTTGGCTGCAACAGTCATCCTTCGTCATCTCGAGGAACTCGAAAGTTAGTGCACCGACCGCAGCGCCATTCGAGGCATTCAACTAACTTTGACTATTGCTGTCATATAGTGTCCATGTCAGGCTCAGGTGTAGAAAACTATCTGCTGGGAACCCGTCTTTTGATGGGTGCCCAAGAGCATCATCGCGCCTTCGCTGGCGGCCTGCGAAATGCAGTCTACTGGTATGGACTGAGGCAAGAGATCTATGTTTCCTTCATCAAACAGAGGCCTATCCACGAATCGTTCAAACGCTGTACCATGGACGTCCCTTGGAATCCAAATGATGATTTCGAATGGGCTAACAGTATAGTCGCACGAGTCGCTGAGCTCGTCCAGTTTTGCTTCGATGAGACGGAACACTCCATATCTAATTACGACCAGATAGTTCAGCACTTCGATTCCTGGTTCGAGCAGAAGCCGGCGTCATATACGCCTCTCTATTCTGAAACCTGCGACTCTTCGACCGTGTTTCCGAAGTCTTGGTACCTTAACGCGGCGATCATCACAGGAGTGCAGCACTATCATCTTGGCCGAGCACTCCTCGCCGTGTACAATCCAAGGATCCCAAGGTGCATTTGATGAATTACGTCTATATACATTGGACAATGACTGACTTACCAAGGCTGGGAATAGCACATCGATACGCGTTGCAAGATGCAGAGGTAAGAAATTTTCTTGTGAATGATTTGCTTGATACAAACTCATCGAGATCTAGAAATCTTTGAAGGAGCAGGTCATGATCAGCTGCGGTATAGCGTTAGCCACCCCGTCCATGACGGCCAGCTATGTGTGAGTCGTGGTGAAGGATCTCGCCGACTATAAACGATCTGACGCGTACAGCCATGCTTGCCTTATTATTGCTTTGGGTGGGGACCGCTTCACCGAACGTAGAGAGCAAGAAGCGCTCCATGGAATCCTGGTCGAGGCTCAAAAAGTGTACGCTTGGCCTACGCAACCCGTGTACGTGGTTTGGTCCCCTATGCCTGAAGGTTTCGGAATCGTGAACTGACATCATGATCAGGCAGGATCATCTCAGAGAAGTCTGGGGTTGGTAAACCATGCTCGGCCGCCGATGAGCACAAGGAAACTACTTTTGACCCACCTTCCGCTGCCGGGAAGATCTGTTAGTGGTCTTGCTATGCGCGTCGGACAAACAGCCTACTGATAGCGCTAATCGACCCTACTCCAATCGACTCTACTCAGGGTTCCCTCGGAAGTCAATCAGGAACATGTTGACTCTTGGCCCAATCGGCATCATAACTACCCTCCCCGACTCACGTCGCGCAGCAGACCCTTGAGACTCGCCATGGCAACATCTTCTAATTTGCAAGGTCTCAGAGCATTGACGTCAGGCATGCCACGCATCTGAAACCTGCTGTTCAGATTCCCGAATCGTGCACCGACGAGACCAATGAGCCTCTGCGTCAAGGTTTGACGACTGTCAAGACCCTGCAAACATATTACAGACTGCGAAGCGTTCAGATCGCGTAGTTGAGTCTGGTGAATCGGGATCTCCGCACGACAAAAACTTGTATGATATATTGAGTTCCTAGACAATGACTGCCTACTTTCCAGGCGATCTGTTGTGACATCTCCTCCGAATTCTTACCGGCAACTCCGAAAGATGCAAGTTGTTCCACTCGTGTCTCTCCGGCTCAAATGCTGGATCCACCAGACTGAACTCGTACCTGTGTATCATACTGGTCAGAACCACTGTTTGCTCGAGATACGAGATGTTGCGTCCGATGCAACCCCTTGCGCCGGCAGAGAAAGCGATGAAATATTGTCCCAGGTCTTTCCCTGCTTCGCCTAGCCAACGTTCGGGCTTGTAGCTCTCGGGATCCGGGAAGATATTAGGGTCGCGATGAGCAACAAAGGCAGAGATTGACACGCTAGTATCTCCAGGGACGAATTCGCCGCAGATGAAAGCTCCTTCAGGTGGTGTCGTGCGAGTGAGACCATGAGATGTAGGTGGGAAGATGCGTAGCGACTCGTCAAGGCAAGCGCGTAGGTATGGCAGGTACTTGACCTTCTCATAAGATGCGACTACCTCGTCCTCGTCAAACACGTGGTCAATCTCATCGCGAAGTTTCTCCATGTATTCCGGGTTCTTGAGAAGCATGTACATGACATTCGCCATTGCGATTGCAGTCGTCGTCGATCCAGCGTTCATCATGATAGACACTTCGGCGGCGATTTCTCCAAACTCGAGGTTGTTGGCAACACCATTTTTGTCGTGCATCATGGCTGTAAAGAAGTCATCGAGCTTCTCGCCCGATTGGTAGCGCTTTAAGCGCTCTGTTGTGAGGTTCAAGACGATACCGTCCCAACCTTCGTTAAGCTTCCACAAACGATTATAGTGCGGAAGCCACTTGCTAAGCTTGACTAATTGCTTGTAGTAGTCATAGCAATAGCCCATGACCGAATTTGCTTGCGAGTTTGCATAAAGACATTCGCGAAAACTCGACTCGAAGCTGGAACCGTCTAAACGAAGCGATGTCGTGCGATCATCACCTCGGTCAAGGAAGCCGAGACGATGGCTGAGACCAATGTCGGCAATAGCATCCAGTGTGAAGTAGTTCAGCCAAGGCTTGTAGTCGACGATTTCATTATGACCGTGATCACTGCATCGCTTGTCCATCTGGTTGATTAGGCGGGTGGTCTTGTCTGCAACTTTGAACTCCCATTCTTCGAGATTCTTCAGAGCGTAGGCTGAGGAAAGGACCTTGCGCTTCCGTTGATGCTCCTTCTTGTCGACTACGTCGGCCAGATGGTAATGTGTGCCAGCCGTGACGACGTATTGTCCATCCTTTGTACATTTGGTGTTATGTCCGTAGATGTCTTTGATAGCTCTGACGTCACCATACGAGAGAGAATTAGGTCCGACTCTGACAACAGGCATACCGGAGATGTGTAGCTCGTGTAGCTTTTTCGATCGAAAACCCTTCTCGGAAAGCAGCATGAAAGGAAGACTCGAGATGCCGGAGAACAAGTGCATGTTCGGGTACCTTCTCAGGCCCTTGACATCTCGGAAGTAATCGAATGTCCATTTAGCAACGAGAACCAGAAGACCCGCAAAGACTGCAGATATGCCTAACAGAAATGTAAACATTGTGAGATGATTGCGGCGACCTGGGAGATGGTGGAAGGGCTTGAAGTCTTGCGAGGGTGAAAAGACGATGGAACATGATAAATACTCATTCCAGGATCACACATGGCTTCAAACCAAAGGCGAGTTTTCCCAGTATGGTAATCTTGAGCGGACGACCAGACATTGTCAATCTCCGATCGGTCAAAAAGTCTAGCTCGTAACAATGTGCCCCGCGCTGAGGCTCCACAATTCGTGGTCTGGGGACACAACTGACAACACCGCTGCTAGCTCAGACTGACACGTGTTATAAACACCTGATCCCGGGCATTGCTGCTTTTTACCAGATAGGCATTCATGTCCGGACACGAATCCAGTAACATCACCCGATGGATCGCCGGGCAGTGACGAATGGCGTCAGTGGTGTTGCTGTATTCCCCACATGACCTACCCCGGAATTCTTGCCGAGGTCTCATCTGTGTGTGTGTGTGCGTGGGAGTTGCGAAGGCAGGGGATCACGAGGCTTGTGGTGGGCAGGCTCTCGTGCTCCCAAACTCTCACGATCTGGTAGAATACATGGCCAAGACCTGAAGCCCGGACTACGCGTCTCATCTGTCTCGAGTGGGAAATTCGTCCGAACAGTGGGTCACTGAATCCGCCTGCCCCTCGTCGAAGGTGTGTCGCTCGAGCTCTTCAATGAGTCGGTGGGACACTCAAAAGATCCTATGTGGAAAATTACCCTCTAAGTCATTGAGCAAGCAAGCAGAGCCGCTGCGACCGTCGTGAGCTTATGCTCGGCATCGTCGTGCATTTATCATATAATATAGCAGGTCTTGGTCCACGAACACAACATCTCGCACATCCTGCTGCCGACCCCACAAGTTTTCTCTTGACCTCTTTGATATACCTTCGCTCGTCGTTGGCTCTAAAATCGCCATGATGGCAATCGAGCTTGCGTTTGGGTTCTCCTTCAACAATGTCCTGACACGTCTACCATATGGTGCTGGGCTCGAAGACCTCGCGATGATGGCAATCCTAGGCGCTGCGAGCACCGCATACATGTCTCGGGGCAGGCTGTGGGACAAGCCAGATCCCTATCATTATAAGTGGTTCGAGAGACCGCAAGAACAGATGGGTGGTAAGGCACGTGCTCAACAAACTCGCAACATCATGGAGAAGCTTGAGGAAACTGTAAGCGATGATCATTGATGTTTACTGTTGACATGTTGATTTGTCGGTTAGGGAGCCGATTTGGTCATCTTCTGGGGCTCGCAGAGCGGAACGGCGGAGCGCATGGCCAGTCGTCTCGCCAAAGAGTTTCATCAGCGCCTCGGCCTCAAGAGTCTGTCAATCGATGCATCCGACTACGAGCCGTCCTCTATCGCACAGATACCAGCGACCAAGATTTGTGTGTTCATTGCCTCGACCTTCGGGGAGGGTGACCCAAGCGACAATTTACATTCGTTCTGGGAATGGATTCACACTGCTTCGGACAAGTGTCTATCGAACCTCAGATATATGGCTTTCGGCCTCGGGAACTCGTACTATAAGCATTACAACGAGGTCATCAAAGTCGTCGTTGAACGCCTGAATGCCCTTGGTGCCCAAGCGTTGATGGCAACTGGAATGGCAGACGATGCAAAAGGCGAGACTGAGGAACACTTTCTCGAATGGAAAGAGCGAGTCATCCATACGTTCAGCACAAAATTAGGCTACACCGAGCGCGATCCCGTGTACGAGCCATCGCTGAAAGTATTCGACGATGAATCGCTCGAGCCCATCGATCTCCATCATGGCGTACCTTCGAATAATGCTGCCTCTAGCAAGGGAAACACCGGCATGTCTGCTGTGTATTCACTTCCTGTGAAGACGACTAGGGAACTGTTTCAGGATTCAGAGCATCGCAACTGTATCCACATAGAGGTCGATCTCAATGAACATCCCGAGCTGAGATACAAGACTGGCGATCATCTCGGCGTCTGGCCCATCAATCCGGATATCGAAGTCGGCAGACTCCTACACGTGCTTGGTTTGACTGAGCGACCACGGGTGCCGATCACCATCTTATCTTTAGATGATGACGTGAAGGTCAAAATTCCTACACCCACCACTCTGGAGGCTTTGCTCGGTCACTACCTAGAGATATGTGCTCCCATCTCGAGAGGCACGATTGCCTCACTCCTGCAGTTTGCACCCACACGTGCCATCAAAGACTTTCTGGCACCATTGACTGACAAAAGAAAATTTGCCAACTTTACCGGCTCGAGGTATATCAATTTGGGAAGACTTCTCGAGCTGACCACCAAAGAGGAAGGCGTCTGGAGCGCGCTTCCACTATCGTTTATTGTCGAGACTTTGCCCGTGATGCAACCAAGATATTACTCTATTTCTTCATCCTCGGCCGTCACCCCAAGAACTGCAGCCCTTACAGTTGTCATTTCTGACACTGTCTTGAACGGTCCAGCTGAACGCATACCCGGCCTCTCCACCAACTATCTTTTGGCTCTCAAGACGTCGTTGGCGCGTGATGATGATTCAAAATCTCGCGGCCGAAACCTCGATTATTCTCTCAATGGTCCTGAAGACTCGCTGGTGGGCGGCCGTATCCATGCTCATGTCCGCAATTCCAACTTCAAGCTGCCGGTGTCAGCCTCGCACCCAATAATTATGATCGCGGCAGGTACCGGCATTGCACCTTTCCGAGCTTTCTTGCAGGAACGCGAACGCATGCAAGCGATGGGCAAAGAAGTGGGGACCATGCTTCTCTTTTTCGGCTGCCGTAACCCACACCAAGATCTTATATATGCATCCGAGCTGGCAGAGTTGCAGAAGCAATTCAGCGGCATTTTCAGACTGGTGGTTGCATTTTCTCGTGCTGATGACGAACGCGAGAGAGCATATGTTCAACATCGCGTTGCTGAGCACGCAGAGACAGTGTGCAAGCTACTCGTCGACGACAATGCAAATTTATATATTTGCGGTTCAGCAGCCATGGCGAGGGATGTGTCTAATACCATCAATCAGGAGTTATGTGGAAGGTTTCAGTGGACGGAGGAGGACTGCAGAGGTTTTGCCGATAAGCAAAAGAAATTCAAAAGATGGCAGCAGGATGTTTGGGGGTGAACATATTCTCCGCTTTGCATAGACAGCTCAGAAAAGCGATACAAGAGTGTTTGAAATTATGCCGCTTGAGAGGGTAGTATGCAGAGACTCACCAGATTCACGTTCTAGATCTGCGATAGGTAAAATTGTTCATGATGCTATCCCGAGATTAGCTTTCCAACATACATCTTTGCACCGGGAGTGATCATGAATGTGGTAAGTCTGACAATCATATCGTGGTCGATGTCCGTTCTTCACCTGCGATACTTCTACGTTGATCGATCGACTGGCAGTCATGTCTCCCGAGCACATGTGTTCCAGCTCCCTGCATAAGAGGTGGTAGAGCATCACCGAACAACACTGTAAGGCTAAATGCTGGAAACGATGAGTTTTGGCCTAGCTTCTGCTTGCTGAGAACAAAGATAGGACACTAGCTTGTCTTCTAACTCAACTATCATACTACGAACTGTTTCCCAAAATAGATACAATCTTGCCCATATCAATACGGCCTTACCAGAAGCCTCTTCATGATTTCGCCATCTAGTCATTGTCCTTGACATCGATGACAGTCTTTTTGAATTGCCTAGCAGGGGCTTTGCGGTTGAACAGAATATCCAGCTCTCGATAAGAGCGATCCTTGAGCTCGGGAAGGTAAAAGTATGCAACCAACCAACAAATTGTGGCAGTACCACCCCAGACATATCCGCACTTGCCAGCGAGGTTCCACCCAGTTGGGTTCAGTAGATTGCTAGCCAAATAGATCATTGGGATCTCACAAACATAGCTGGAGCTCGTGTTAGCAGTTGTCCGTTTTACATTAGACAAACAGTGAGTGGGAGTAGAGCATCGCAAGACCAGACAGAATCCTCGTCTGATGACTTGCTGAGATGTGGTCTGTTCACGGGCTTGGTTGTACTTACTAAGCAGCACGACCCATACCAGTGCTAAGTGCACGGAGACGCACAGAAGAGGTCTCGGAGATGATAGAGTATGATATCGGTCCAAGAGTGCCGGCGTAGACGAAAGAAATTATGACACCAAGGCATGCCTGAGCATAGTTGGTACTTTGAGTCTGCTTGACAGAAGCACAGACACCAAGGGTAAAGAGCATAGTGGCGTTGAAAGCTGTTCCCCAAAGGTAGATCGTGCGACGACCGAGTGAGCCAGCGAGCGGCAGAGACGCGATGTTCGCGACCAGACCCAGACTCGTGTTGATGAGGTTAAGCTTGAAGGCAAACTCGGATGACATGCCAGCCTGCTCGAAGAAGAAGGTTGCTTGATTCGCGATCAAGTTACCTGCAAAGTTCTGTGACGCGTACATGAAACAGGTGATAAGAGTGCGTCTGAGGTCAGTGCCCTTGAACAGATCGGTGAGCTTAGGTTCGCCACCCGCGTGAGCCTCAATCTCGACAGTACGTTCCATCATGGCTAGTGTCTCCTCGTTGTTGCCTTGGCGTTTGCTGCCGAGGCGCTTGATCGATCGGAGAGCCTCCTCCTTGCGTCCGCGACGAATAAGCCACCAAGGCGATTCAGGCGAGAGCCATACGAGGACGAGGAGAGGAATCGGGAACACCCATTGTAGAGCGATGGGTACTCTCCAAGCCCACTGGTCCATGCGGTGACTGTAAGAGTACGTGGCAGCAGCCACAAGCATGGCACCAATGGACCATGACATTTGCAGAGTTGCCGCTGCTGAACTCCTGAGCACCAGAGGGACGATTTCGGATGCATATGCCGGGCTATTCGCAATGAACAAGCCCCACGGCACGCCCTCCAATGCTTGTCCGACTACCAGGAGAGGGAGCGAATTGGCCTGGCGAGGTCAGTAATCGCCTGCGATCAAGATGTTGAAAACTTACGAAAAAGGACACAAAGATTGTGAGAATCATCAAGACTAGGCCGCAGACGGTGGTCAACCTGTAGCCGATGCGGTTCGTGATCGGTCCTGCGAGGAACACTCCAACAAAAGCACCGCATTGACCCGATTGGAACAGCGCGCTCTGCCACTTGGTAGGAATTGCGAACTTTCCTTCTGCGATCATGATACCGTATTTACGCTGGAAGGCGCCGAGGGCAGGCCAACTGCCGCACAAGAACATATCGAAAGACTCCATGACCTGCACACTATCGTTAGCGAATTCTTGAATGATATGTGAAGGATTTGCATACGATAGTGAAGCACATGAGAAAGGCCCAGAAACAAGCCCAAGGGTAAGTTTTGAAAGCTTCCCACAAACCCATCTCATGTTCGCGATTCTCGGCCTCATAAGCATGGCTGAGGGTTTCTTTATCGCCCAACACCTCGTGATGGATTGCGTGAATCTCAGTGTGGTCATGTTTCATGTCCTTCTCTTGCGAGGCCATATCTGTCTGAGTGGATCGAGTAACAAATTGAGAAGAGAGGGATGTCCGTCAAGGGAATTGATGATAGGGATGAAACAAGGGATGAGTAGGAGAGACATGACCTTTATAACCACGTGTCATGGCCCTGCTCTCCATATTGTACCCCACCATTTTCCAACGCCGCTTCTTCCCACGACTCTGTATTCCCCATGGGCATAGCCCAGACTGCTCGATCCAACCCGTTCATCGTGTCAAGGTTCTCCAGGCTCCAGCAGCAAGTAGGCCGACAGTCTGACTGCGAATATGGCCGTGTGAAGTTAAATTGCACGGCGCTTAGACAGATTCGTCTTGTGGGGGCGTCGCAAAGTTAGCGACAAGCAGTGCTCAATCGGGTACCTATCGCGCGACAAAGCCTCATTCGATCACCGGAGGGCGCTGCGCTATAGCGGGAAACCTAATGGTCGGGAAGAGTTACTGAAGATGTCTAAAGCGGCAATACCAAACAACGCCAGTCGTTCCTTCCCCTCTCGCACTGTTTCCCGTCCGTTCGTCATTTGCGGATGGAGTCGGCGCATCGTTGTAGGCATGAGTGGTCGTTATGCAAAGGCTCGGATTTGCTGTTGGTGACGAGTCCCAGCTGGTACAAGTGATGTGAATGCGAAGAAATCAAGTACGCGAGTGTCTTTCGGACCGGATCAAGGGAAAAATCAGGACCCATCCATGGTATACCACATTCCCATCTGATCAAAAAAACAAGTACGAACATACTTTCGAAGCAAAGTTGACTGCCTGGCCGCCACTCAATAAGATAAGGGTTTGCGAAGAGATGGCTGCGCGGAAAGTGAGATTGGAGGTATGAAGACTATCTATGCTATGGATATCTAGCTTGCGATGCCCCTGTTCCAGCAGCTCTATAGAGACCAAGACTTGAGCGTGATCGTGAGCGACCAGTATAAGCCCTCTTGCTCACGGAAGCTTCGTCACAGCTGCTCGGCTCGTTCTGGTGACGCTTTGTGTTGCGCTCTCGCAGACCAGCATACCTCGGACGATGTGGTCAGTTGATACATTGCGTGCAGACAGTATTGCGCCCTCCTCTTAACTCTGCCTGCTGCCCTTCTTCCTTGCTCTTTCTTGCTGTCCTTCGTTGTTGCCGCTCTGCATCCTTGCTGCGATGCTCGTCCGTCCCTACTGGCTGATCACTCTACACGAGCTCTGGGACACCAAGGGGAAGAGCGACGGGAACCTGGCCGGCCACCGAGCATGAACGCCACAGTGGCGAGGGCTAGGGAAAGGCGTAAGGCTGGACTTGCTCAACGCGCAAGCTAGAGCAGGGCCGGTGTTTTCGGCCACAAAAAAACGAGAACGAGAGCAGGGGGTGCGAAGGCGCAAGTCTTCGATAACATCGGAAGCGCCCTTGAAACGAGCAAGGTCTTTACGGTAGCGGCGAAGGGTGGAGCGCTCGATCTAAGCAAGCGCCTCCTCGGTGCCTATGAGTGGACAGGGCTGTAGAAGAGTGTCAAAGGAAGATTAGAGCAAGAGTACAAAGCCATCGGTGGCGCTGTCCTCTTGTCGACGCCGATCATGTCAATCTTGCGTTCCTACGGTGTCGACATCAGCCAATGGAGAGAACATGTCGTAACCTTTTTCAAGAACGGCAAAGGGAAAGTCCGTACCAAACTGCCTTTCAACCCTATGGTGTAGGTGAAGGCAAGGCCAAATCCGTTGATGTCAGCAACTATCTCCGTCAACACACAGAGGCGACATCCAAGACGGCGATTGTCCCACCTGCTGTCAATCAGCTGGAGCATCACCCCTGTTTGCAACGAGCCAGTGACTATGTGTCATGGATGCAATGACAGGGCATCACCGTGGACACAGATTCTTGAATTCCGTGGCAGACGTTGATCGCATGCATTTGTGTATGTACATGTTGCAGAGAAAGACAGAGATAGAACAAAAGTCCTAATTGACCTTCAATGCCTGCATAGCAGAGTCCACTCTCTCGACTGGCACACCCACTTCGCCCAATCCCAAGTCTCTCGCGAAAATGTCAGCAGCCTTTTCTCCCACAAGCAAAGCTGTGTTGTTCGTGTTTGCACCCACGTTTCCAGGGCAAATGGAAAGATCACACAACTTCAACCCCTTGACGCCGTAGACGTTCAAGTTAGCATCGACAACACCGCCCTTCTCCCGAGGAGCCATGCGACAAGTGCCCAACGAATGCCAGGTCGTGTTGACGTTGTCTCTGACATGCTTCTCAATGGCCCTGTCGTCTTCAACCGAGTACTCGATTTCAGGAAGATTGTTACGATCCTCTTGAGACGAGAACTTTGCCGCTGGGCCATCGATCAATGCAGCCTTGCTACCCTCAGGGAACACAGGGTGACCCATAGCCAGTTCACCGTCGTACGCGTCTGTCCTGCGGTAGATCTCTCGTTGCTTCTTGTAAGCCCAGATCTGTTTCTGAACGTCCGCTTCTGCTCTGAAGAAACCAGTGTTGAAGCTAGCGGGTGTACCGACGTCCTTAGAGACGATGTGAATTTCGCCTCTGGAGTACGGGTATGCGGTGTATGCACCCATGGTACAGTATTGCGTTGGCACGCCATCTTCGCGTTGGGGGAGCACCTTGGGATCACCGAGGAAGGCTTGAACTACGCCTGTCAACATGACGGGACGAGTTGGACGGTTCTCGAAGTCTCTGTCCCAATGTTCCTTGAACTGTGGACCCATGGCCTCGATCTCTGCATTCGTGGGTCTGATCTTGGATGCAGCGTCAATGCCATTCCAGCCGAGTATGGGATCGTTATTCTGCATCGCTTCGCCAAAGTCTTTGCGGCCGCTGAGAAGGGCGTCGAGGGTCTGTTCGGGCTTCAACGTCGTCTTGTAAGGGTAGAGTACGAGATGGTGATCCTGATAGTTCTCGCCCACATCTGGAATGTCACTGACGACGGGGATGTCCAGTTTGGAGAGCACGTCTTTGCTTCCAACACCAGAACGCTCAAGGATGGATGGAGTGCCGAGTGCACCAGCGGATACCACTACCATCTTCTTCGCCATGACTTTCGATGGCGTCGATGTGGCATTGACACCAGTAACGGGCTGTGAAGAGGGTTTGGTGAGGTACTCCACACCAGTCGCTCTCTTATCGTCGTCAAACAACACACGAATAACCTTGCTATCGACCAGAAGATGTAGGTTGGGATATTCGCCTGACTGCAGCAATGGGTGGATATAAGTATGGGCGGCATCCTGACGCTTGCCCTCTGGCGAAATGTACTTGGCCCATTTCTGCATACACATTAGCAAATTGTCCCTTGGATGACGAAGCTTGGATGGAAGACTTACAGAAAACACTCCAACACCCTTCAGTCCTCTGATGTCTTTGTTCAGATCCTGTACATCTGCGTGGATCTCATGTCCGGTGGCAATAGCACCGTTGAACAGATCCTGCGCTGCTTCTTCTTGAAAGTATGTGCCGTAAGAGATATTGACAGGACCATCGTGTCCATGCAGGGATTGATCGATGTCCGGGTCAGTGAGATGATAGTTTTCAAGCTGAGCCGGTCAGTCACAGTCTCTCGAATACCACATTGAATGTGCGACATACCCTCTTCATCAGTGGCAGAAGATCCTCAGCGGACCATCCTTTAGTCTCCCAGTCGTCGAAGTCCGCTCCCTGAGCACGGGTATACATCATGAAGTTGATGGAACTCCCACCACCGAGTATGCCACCGCAAGGAACTATTGCTTTGCGACCGTTGAGCGCCTCTTCAGAATTTGCTTCATAGAAAAGTGCAGTCTGAGATCCAGGAACAAGATGAGACAGATACATGGCGGGATTCGTGACTGTGGGGTCATTGTAGTTGTTCTTGCCTCCTTCTACGAGAAGAATAGAGAGACTGGGGTCAGCTCTGGCAAGACGACCGGCTGCGACACAGGCTGCAGTGCCGCCGCTTCAGATAGAGTAAGCATGGTGTGCTAATTTGCTCTCTGTCATCGCTGAACGTACCCGGCGAAGATAACATCGTACTCGCGGCCTTCCACGTGGGTGGTCATGATGATTGTCTCAGAAGGTGATTGCAAGGATTACACACAAAAGGATCCCTACCTAGCACATGCAGCAGCTCATGTACTTGTAACGCACAGGATATCAGGGGCCACGGAACATGCTCCGCACCACCCCGCATTCTTAACGGCCGTTATAGGAAACAAGGTGGGGTAGCCGAGGCCGTGGCTGTATAGAGTCTAGTATGATCCCTCTGAAGTGCGGGCATGGAAGTCTATTTCTCAAAGTCGCTCCCGGCGCGACGGAACAAGATGAGGCTTATCACCCCGCTGCGGCGAGGGTCCATGGCTATTGGGATGATCTTAGGGCTAGGCAGGTTTCCTTACCAGGTGCTCAGCACGTGGTCTTGTCACCTGCTCTGAGACTTTCTTGGATCCGACATCAGAATGAAAGTGGCTTATTGGAGCCAAAGCTTCAGGAGTGAACTTGGAACTTGTGATTATTCTATGTATACAAGCCTCAAAATCTGACTGATCCCAGCGCTGATACAGGATAGATATAATCATTCAATCAAGCCTTCATGTTCTCCATCTCAAGTACGGTGGAGTCACTGTGGAAGTGGTAGAGCTTAGGCTCGGGCAGACCCTTCTGGCGCAGGATCGTGGTCTTGAACCAGTATGGCAAGACCTGGAATAGCTGATAACTCATGTGAGTGCGGGTAGGAACAGCAAAGACGTAGTCCAACTCCTCAAGGGAACGCTGCTTGGTCTCGGGAAGCCATAGGAAGATCATGGCGCAAGCAAGGGCATTCATAGCAGCGTAGAAGCCAAAGGCGCCAGTCGTGCCGAATGCGCGGAGTTGGCGAGGGAAGGTGAGAGAGACGACGGTGGCCCAGAAGTTGTTTGTGGCGACAGCCCAAGACATACCAACTTCACGGTGCGATAGGGGAAACACCTCAGCAGAGTAGGTGAAGGGAACGGGTCCCTCACCAGGAGAGTAGAAGGCGTCGAACAGGTAGATGAAAAGCGCGATGAGACCAAGGTGAGCTGCGGAGTCCTCGGGAATAAGGAAGCAGAGACCGGCAGCCAGCAAGGTCCAGCACATGTTGGGGAAGGTGAACAGGAGAAGTGCGCGACGACCGTATGTATCAATTGTCCAGACAGCTGGCCAGGCAAAGATGAAGTTGATGATACCAAAGCCCCATGATGCGAGGAGGGCACCAGTAACGGTCGCACCTGCATTCGCGAAGATGGTTGAAGAGTAGAAAGCGATGATGTTGATTCCACACATCTGTTGACCAATCATGACGATACCGGAAGCCTGTACTGCACGACGCAGGCGGGGGATGGTGAATAACTCGATGAAGCGAGTGAAGAATCCTGCGTTAGCAGGAAGACCAGACTGCTCGATGAGCATGACTTCCTGCTCCATCTGAGCGTAGATGTAAATCAGCTCTCTTGCAGCGAGAATGGGCTTGCCGCGGAAACGAAGAAGCGACTGGTAGGCCTTGCCATATTTCTTCTTTGACATGAGCCATCTGGGTGACTCGGGGACGAACCAGATGCCGAGAACAAGAGGAACAGCAGGAATGAAGGCCGATCCGAGCTGCAGACGCCATGCAATATCACCGACGTCCTTGACGGCAAGGTTGGCGGATGTACCGAGAAGGATACCGAAAGCAGTCCAGATCTGCCACGACATTACCAAACCACCTCTGATCTTGGTAGGAGCAACCTCAGCAGAGAAGACAGGGACGGTGACCTCCTTCAAACCCATACCGATACCAAGCAGGATACGAGTGACGACAAGTTGCTCCCAGTTCTGTGTGACTGCCATACCGATGGGAGCGAGAAGAGAGAAGACAGCAGCAATGAATATGACACCACGACGACCGAGCCAGTGATTGAGAGGGTCAGAGATCCAGCCAGCGAAGAGGAAAATGGCAAGGTATGGGCATGAGTTGATGAAGCCGACAAGCCATTGGTTGGATGAGCAAGTGCCTGCAGCTTCGCAGACAGCACCACTCTCAGGAATGCCAAATGCTTGAGGGAAAGACAAGTTCGCTCCGTTGGAACCAGTTTGATCCCATCCTTGGATGGCAGCTATCTCCGAGTCAGAAATTGATTTGTGCTCAGAAGAGGTGCATGCATACCAGCAACGGAGTTGAGAATGATGGTTACATAGAGAATCTTCGGCTGGCGCCACTTGTGAGTAATCTCCTCCTGGAAGATCTCCTTCTCTTCATCGGTGAAGTCGGACATGAGGGCAACCTCAGCAGGGTTCTGAGCAGCCAGAGCACCCTTCTTGAGGAGAGGCAGGATGTCGTTAAGATCATTGTCCGCGGCGAACTTTTCGGCAGAACGCATCAAAGTGTCGCGAGGCACACCGACAAGTGGGTTACGGATCCTTTGCAAGGTCAGTCAGGATAACGTGCAGGCGAACGGGTTCCGACGTACTCTCCAGTGACATTGTCGGTCAACTCTGCAACTCTGGCCTGACGCTTCTCTTCGGCAACATTGAAGCGATCGTGGGTAGGATCAGAACTGATGTCTTCGTTGTGAGCCATGATGACGATTGAGTGAGAAGGGAGAATGCTCTTCTTGACCGGGGACTGAGGAAGACCTCACTCTTTATAACATGCGACCTCCTTGCAGGCCGTGAGTACTAACGGGCTAAGTTTTAGTTCCTCCATGGGGCCCCGCGACACTTCTCCAAGTCGTGTGACTGGTCCGATTTACGATACTACCCCACGTAGCATGGTAGGTTCGCAACTCTCCGAAACGACCCCATATCATGGGCACTGCGCGGCTTGCGTGGCTGGTTATGCATCAGTAGTCGGCACGGCGGAGGTGCCTATCGGGCCTACTTGTCGGCTGGAGTCTCAAACCGGCACGAAAACCACTTCGGATCAGAAGGTATCTTTCAAACCTTGCATTCCGTTCGGGGATGCCGGATCTGCCAAGCGGAGTATGTATTGCCACGTCGTGAATGTGGCTTGCCCGTTCAGGTGGCGGCTCCTGTATAGCGTGTCTCAAGCATCTCCGGTGTAACTGTATGATGATCCTCCAGAAAGCTGTACAGTGGATGTCCCGAAGAACGTGGAGATCCTTCAGGGTCAGAGATTCTGACACTGGCGATCAAAGCTTCTGGTTTGCTTCCAGATCCTGCATATCATATCCCAATTCAAGTAACAACAGTCTCCTGAGTGAGAGGCGCCATGTTCGCGTGGAGCCGCTTGATGATTCATCTTCGAGTCGCGGTTCGTAGGGCGCCCTTCTCGTTGCTCGGCAATAGTAGATTATAGAAGCTTTACCACCATTTACGCTTTTTGGCGGTGGTTGGCGTGTGCGCCAGGTGCGCCTCGCGCGACATGCTTCCACCCATTGGCGCTGGCGCTGAGAACTGCCTCGCGAGCTATCACGGAGGTGCTTGGTGAACTATTCTGCAACTGCTGTTTGCGGTATGTATGGAAACTAACTTCTCCATAGACGCCTGGCAAAAGCGATGCAGGATAGGTGATCAGGAAGAGGGGAAGCAAAGACTCGACGCGTTCCACGGAGGCCGAAAGATCTGCAGGCTTCAAGCTTTGACTTCGTTCCTCTCCCCAGCCGTGAAAAAACACACGGCGGTTCCTCCCGCGAGGAGAAACTCCACGACATACCCTAGAAGCTCGTGCTCACAACTTGAGCCAGCAGCAAACTCTGTCAGTCTTGATTAGAAAACTCTTGCTCAAAGGAGGTGATACAGTGCTTTTAATCAGCCCGTCAACCTTTTTCAAGCGGGGCCACTAGGAAGTCCTTTCGAAAGGGAAAACGGCTGTATAGGCGGAATCTCCCTAGAACAGCGAGGCTCCGACGGCGGCGGCGGAAAAGTATCTACAAATCCTGGCCGAAATGACTGGAGACTCCACACCGATATTGGAAGCTCAAACACCTATGCGCCTGACGACATGAGAGCCGTTGACCGTTGGTCACGAACCAAGACGAACTGATTTCTCAAAGGACGATAACGGGACTGACTATGCTGCAAGGATTTTCGTCTTTCGTGCGATGTTCAGCGCCTTTCAAAAGCACAGCATTATTCAAGAGTGGTGCAGAGAACGTGGACGGCAAATTCGATTCGAGTATCTCCCAATACTCGGTCAAGTGCTTTCGCCAAGGTTCGCGCGAATCACACAAGCAGCTTCTTTAACCATTTCCCTCGCTTCCACATCTTTCGCACGTTCACCAAATCTCTCTGCCCAAAACTTCCACCTCGCTCGCGAAAAGCCTGGCTCACCATCCCAAAGCTCCGTCTTCTTACTCAACCCCTTAGTCCACCTATTCCCGAAGAAGTGGTTCTGGACCTGCATGAGTTGGCAGCCTGCATGCATAACCCATTGCGCAGCAGCTATGGTATCAGTCTGCAGTGATTGATCAGCTGTAACGACAGCATTCTTTGACAAATCCCTCGCGCGAGTCTCGAGTGTTGTCTCGAGCGCATCTCTGAGGTCGAAGAAAGCTGTGATACCAATCTCTCGCATCGCCTTTTCATCACCATGGTGTATCAATTCAGCCGAGAATGCCGTAAAGTTGATCCAATGCTCTGCACCCATCAAGCTGCCTGGTGATGAAGGTCTGAGTGTTCGCCAGGTGTAGTAATAGCTATGGGTATCCTGCCAATGTGACCATAGAGAGTAAGACAGTGTATTGGGACTTTCGGGACTTGGAGGTATTCTGCGGATGGCCAAGGTCAGTCGGACTACGTGGTCGATGTGTGCGGGGAAAGCGGCAGCAGTGTGAAATAGCAGGTTCCAGAGACGGTATGCTGTGTCTGATGGATCGGGGCTCAGTGTAGCGGTGTCAACAAGTTCTTTTGCTGCGTCCTGTGCAGTGGTCTTGTCCTGGAGTAATGTCTTGAGCACTTTTGTGTGCGACTCTAGGATGCCCCACCGTGCAACTCCTTCGCGTTCGAGCCACTGGTCGAGGTGCGATGACATTCGGACTTCTAGCGACGCAGAAGTATCTGCAATGATTTTCTGTTTTGGTGGATGTGAGTGCGATTCTCGACAGCATGTAAACGAAACACTCAAAGTCCTTGGAGAAGTGAGAGACTTTGCGACGGAGGTCACGCCGAAGGATTGCGGGGCGATGTCTTGGTGTCTTGGATTGCCCTTGGAAGAGAAACCTTTATTATATGTCATCGTGTTGCAATACTTGAGTCTTTGGGAGATGTCATATGGAAGCAGTAAGTCAGATGCAGCTTGCTGACCCAGTAAGGATTGTGCACAGAGATCATCAAGCAAGAACTCAACCGAAATTACGCATTGCCTGCTCAGAACTCTTGTATCAGAAACGCCGTGGTCGAATAGCAATCATCAAAAGCACACCGTTTCGTGAAATCATTAGACGCCTGTCCAGACCCTCCGATAAGAATGGAAACAATCTATCGCTTGTTCGCAGGCTCGTAGTTCTCCCAGCCATAAGTGCCTTCAGACATGGGATACTTTGCCGCATCAGCAGCTTCCTCCTCAGCAGTCATGGCCATAGCTTTCTGCTGTGCTCTCTCAGCAGGGCTGATCCTCTTTAAGAAGCCCGAGATGCGTTTGCCGACTCCTGGACGACTGCCATCACTGTCTTGCTGCGACGCACCAGCACCTTCTGCGTCGAGGTCTTGTTGCTGAGCAAGTGTTGCCTTTTCCTCGGATGCAGAAGGAAAGTCGTGAGATGTGGTGGCGGAAGAAGTGTTGGGCTGAACAATGTGGCCGTTGGTTACGGTTTGGCCGCCGATGTGGAAGGTCTCCATGTAGCCGCCGCCGTTCATCATATCGCGTTTCTCTGCCCATGCTTTCAGGGATGCGAGGTTGGCGGCTTCTTGTGAAGCTGTGCGGCGTAAGTATTGTGGTGGGTCAGTCGCCGGTAGCTCAGGGTCACAGGGAGCATCTTGGGTGTAGACTGGCAAGGGGTCTGAGGTGTTTCGCGACATGATTCTGGAGGTATGTAGATGATCAACTGGATGCTTGGAGTATCGCAGATAGAAGGAGAAAAAGAGAAAACAAATGGAGCTTAGCCTGCAGTCTTGTAGATGCTTGTGAATGCTTGTCGAGGCTTGATTGTTCTATTCTTACCTCTGCTATACCGAAGAGGGACGACACTATGTATTGGTCAGCTTAATACAGAAGGATCATAGAAAATCGTCAGCCTATGAAGCGACAACGTGGTTGTCCAAGGATGAATCAGAAGGAGAGTGAGCGAAAGTCTGTCGGAGACGCGGCAAGCTCGGTGGTGACGTAGTCGAAACGACGCGTGTTTGTGCTGCATCTTCCTGCTTGCCTGTGCAATCAGCAGGATCCTTCCAGACACCAATACAACAATCTCAAGAAACATAGACAAGATGGCAAGTGATACGCGCGGCGCTCTAGTAGTGGTGGGCAGTGGCCCTGGAATCGGCAGCCACGTCGCCCGCACCTTCTCTTCGCACGGCTTCAAGCGCATCATCCTCCTCTCACGCGACCCCTCACGTCTCGAGAAGGACGCTCAGTTCATCCGCAACAAGACGCCGTCCGCCAACGTCTCGACTTTGCCTATTGATCTCGCAAACACGTCCGGAATCCCCTCGGCACTTGCGCAGGTGGACAAGGCATTGGGCGACACTCCCCTTGAAGTCGTTCTCTTCAATGCCGCTCGAGTCGGCCCTAGCACTCTTGTCGAGTGGCCCATGGAAGAGCTCGAGCTAGACATCAAAATCAAAATAACAGGATGCTATGCTGTCGTCCAATGGGCTGTACCGAAACTGCTAGCCGCGAAGAAGTCGCACAAGCCCGCTTTCCTCTGCACATCAGGCTCCATCTACAAGGAACCCATCCCAGAGGTCTTTTCGCTGTCGGTATGCAAGGCTGGTCAGCACAATTTGGTGCACAGTATGCACAAGAAGTATAAAGAGGAGGGTGTATACTGTGGCATGGTGGTCGTTGGAGGCGTTGTTGCTGACGAGCATCCCGAGTGCAATGCTGAGAACATTGCGAACAAGACTTGGGCTCTATATGAGTCGCGTGATGATCTTCAGGTTGAGATTGTTGACCCGTGATTGCTTTGTATGTCTATGTATATCAGCTCAGCCAATGTATCATAGCGAACCATATCAATTGTCGTGCGAGCAAATCGATGCGTGTAAGTGGCGGTGCTAGTACATCAAGGTGGCGCGGAGTTTCGTTCCTCCCAGAGCGGACGTTACATGGAATCGGTGGAATTTCGGCTCCATGCCATGCCATGCCACTACTTCTAGCTAATACAACATTCCATGTCAATTATCTAGTGGAATAATTCCAATGCCAACGTCGTCGTCGTCATCACTGCGACCCTGTCCTTCTGAGGGGTCACCCTGTCTATCCACATAGTCCCCTTATTCTTCTTATTCGTCCTATTCCTCCTTTACGGTCTCCTCTCCTTCCTCTATAGGTAGATTAACCCTCTCGAAG
>NW_013581174.1:0-72948 GCF_000721765.1 Aureobasidium namibiae CBS 147.97 | reverse complement strand
AGTAGAGCGTACTCCGAGCAGCATGAGGAACTACTTTAAGTACTGTATTGACGTCGCAGTCGTCGCGGAACATGGCCTCAACTAGTGTTTTATCGTGGTCGCTGAGAGGGATTGAGCTGAGCTAGTTTACTACTATACTGCGCATCAGCGAGGGCTCTAGGAGGCTTCAAAACTAGTGTATATCAATAGAACAACGACTTACAGCTATTACTATAGCTATTAGAGCTTGTAGAGCTGTATATAGCTGTATAATTGATGAATTAGCAGGTAATTAGCTGCTCTGAGCATCGAGTTCGAAGTTGGGGGTGGCAAATTCTAATGAATTTTGAAACCGAGAATACAACACGTTTGGCGTTGACGATGTGGATAGGCTTCGGAAGATGAAGATGCTCGTCGAGGGCATCATAGCCTCCGATCTGACCATCCCGTTCACAATTATTTCAAACTAAGTCAGTATCTGCAGGAAGAGAAGGAGCTTACGAGCCATGATTAGCGATAATAGGTGAGGAACCCCACTACACCAGTCGCGACTGCAGTGAAATTCTTGGCGTTAGCCGAAGTGAGCAGACCATGCGGGGTGACTTGATCGTGTAGAATAGCTAATTATCTAAGCTGAGCATGTAGAAGCGTCGTGCTCGCTAATTGCGACGATCAGCAATTCGATCGATTGTTCATCCAACAATGACTATGACCGCCATTTGGGATGCGTGTGCCTCTTGTTAGAATCATGACAGAACCAGGAACTCCACTCGGTTCGGTGACGGTCGTTGTTTGTGTGCATGAGTGGGACGTCAAATTCGTACGCCAGAGAGACGGCAAGGAATGGTTCGTTTGTGACGTCGCCTGCGCGTGCGGTTGCTCCAGTCAACGAACAGACACTAGTGTTGGATGCAGCATGACCAATTGGATAGTTTGCTCCCGTTGATTCGTTGCGACGACGCTGTTGTGGTCTAAGGGGTACTAAACTTGCAGAGGTGGTCTAGATACAAGGACGCGAGCGCGCGACGCTTCGAGGGGTGCAGCGCTTCTAGGTGCTTCAGCTTACAGTTTGGAGATTGGGTTTCGTATCGCCAACTCCTGCGCGCCCTTATGTGGGGTGCCCCATAATCCTCCTGCAAAGACACCCTGACAGCACGCGCAGACGCCCTTGTCAATGAGTATCTCGGCTAGCGGTCTCCCCGAAATTGCCATCCCCTGACCTGCTGGGACTGCATGCCATTCTGGTGCAAGGAAGTCCTGTTTAGGATGGCGGTGCTGAGCTGATGACTGCGACCATGGGGAACCTTCTTCGCGACCTGCACGAGCTAGGACATAGGCACGAAGCGAAGTTGCACGGGCGTCACTTCCGAGAAGCTCAGCAGAGATAAGGTCTTGCTCAGGATGTACTTTTGCTCTTGGTGCTACGCTGGAGATGCATGGATCCCATACGACTAGTGGCTACTGCTTAGGCCTCAGCTAATTGCAGAACAATGAACTTTACGCGCGGCAGGTTAGTGCTATACCAGGAAAGTGACTGTCAGGAAGCCAAGAATTTGGAAGGGGTCGAAAAGGCTACTGAATGCTAATTTCATCCAATGACCGAGCATAGACTTACCATTATCCCGAAGCGCCTCGAGCACGTCTTTCTCCGTTTTGGTCCGAAGCAAAAATTTTTGAAACTGGACGCCTTCATTGTTGATTAACTATCGACTGAGCTGAACACCAGACTCCACGGCGAGTCCGAGATGGACAGCTTTGTTTGTAAGAAGCTGGATCTGACCGTTGATGGCTCTGTGCCCATCATGCTTCACGCCGTCGACGCTCTTCAGCTTTTCGCTCGAGCCATTGACTTACCTCGCAAGGCACTCAGCTGCCCAGAAACTGCATGGGCGGAATCTGGCAGCTGAAAGGCGCGATGAGCACTCAGGCAGATTCAAGCCAATGTCATACTTCGAAGCAGATATAAAGGTTGCATGGCTCGTGTGAGGGAGCTCAGCACTCTCTTCGACCTGGACCAACTCTAAGCATCTTACACCTATTCGTTCAATGGTGACCGGAATGTTTTCTTTGTTGAAGTTCGCACCCGTACTCTTGGGCCTGACTATCGCCCAAGATGCGATCACACTTGATAGTACCACGTACGACGTGGTCTCCACCCCTGATGCTGTTCCTGTTGATTTCCTCAGGGAAGTTGATGTTCCAGTCTACGCCATCACCCCAGGCCTTGACTCGGACATCATCTACTATGCTAGTGAGACCGCAATTCAAGCCGCAGCTGCTCAGCAGACGGAGAGTCCTCTCAGTGTCTTCGTGAGTGACATGGATTGTACCGGGATTTGATGGATCTCTGACTGATTCACTATACACAGCCTGCAGCCACAGGCATTCCCATCAACGCTGCCGGCGAGAGCGACCAGACGACGGCCACTACGAGTACTTCGAGTGCCCCTCCGAAGCGTGGTATCGAAGCTCGGGTCGCATGTGCTCCTCAAGCTACTATTTCCAACCTCTACAACGTCAATGTTGACAGTCTCAGCGCTTTCGCAGCCGACTCAACCATCGCATCCATCGCCAATTCCGCTCCCACGCCCTCGGGCTATTTCAACACTTTCACGAACGCAGCCGGGTCCAGCAGCGCCTATGCTTACCTCGGTTATGCGGTCGTCAACGGCGGAAAGACTGGCTATGATGTCAATTGGTGTGCGTTCAAGTGTAACGCCATGAATGGTTGTCTCTCTTTCAACATATTCTTTGAGCGCGATCCTGTTCTGGAGCCCGGATCTGGCTGCTCCAACCCTGCCGCGTTCCCCAACATCAAGTGCTCGTTCTGGGGCTCTGCTCTTGACCTGTCGACTGCGTCAAACAAAGGACAGTGGCGATCGAGCTTCCAGGTGGGGATCGCTGGGTCGAACGGATACACATCATACAAGCTCGGCGGTCCGATCGCTGGCTGGGATGCTCCTCAATCTTTGAAGACTTCTGCCATGAACGCACCGGTACGCGATTGTGCTGACACGTGGACCTACATGGGGTTCAAGCTGTTCCAATCTGGTCCATTCGACCCGAATCTCTGCAGTGCCGCATGCAACTCTCAGACAACCTACAACCTAGCTCACCCTCCTTCGACGGGCAAAGTCTCTAGATGTGCTGCTTTCGGAACCTATATCCTCACCATGACCAACAAGACTGGTTCTTATCAACAGGGCCAGATGTGCACGCTGTACACTTCGAACTGGGATAAGCAGTATGCGGTAAACAACGTCGCATACGACGACAGCATCGGTGCGAAGTACACATACAGCTACAGCTTCTTTTACAGTAGATCTGACATGCAGCCGATTTGCAAGGCTGACATCACCTACCTCGCCTCGAGTGGATCCGACTTCTGCACTAGTCTGATTGGATATGCCGCCCCGACTGTCACCAGCACGATCACTGTGACACCAAGTCTCGCAACTGACCTTGAGACTACAACTTTCTCCACGTCGACATCGCTTATCACATCCAACCCGACTGCCACCATTACTGCTGACGTTCAATGGAGAAAGCGCGACATCTCGAACGGTTCTGTTCTCGCCGAATCTGAAGCCACGGGCGTCCTGAGTAATGTTGTCAACGTTCAGACTGTCGCAAATGTACCAGCAAACTCTGCTGTTGTTCTTGACAGCTTTGTCGCGACAATCTCCCAAGCCAATGGTAGCATGCCCACCGATGCTCCCTCTAACATCATTGCCGCTCGTAATGTGCTTACCGCTCGTGCTGCTATCGCCACCCCAGCTTCGGTCGCATCTTGGCCGTTGTCCAGACTTTCTGAAGCCTGTTCGAATGTTGCAACGGGCACTTTCACAGCCTCGTCGACGACCACTCTTCCCACTGTGACTACTACTGTCTATGTCTCGGCAGTCGCGACCACGACGCTTCAAGTCTGTATCATTCCTTCGCAGCTAGCCGATTACCAAACCTTCACTCCAATCTGGGGCGTGTGGAACGGTAACAGTGTTGGAGATCTAGGCTATCCGGTTGCTGCAGCGGAGCAGACGCTCCAAATCCCCTTCGAGATGTCCATTGGAGGCCAGAGTAGTAGTATCATCACTGTTGGCACCAATGGCTATGTGAGTCCAAAGTACAACGCCCTCTCTCCAAGACGAAGAACCTGACAACTTGATTAGCTCAAAATTGGTAACTCGGTTCAACTGATTACATTTGCCGGCCAAGGCGGATACCTGTATGTCTACGGTGGTAATAACGGCATTTTTTATCGGTACGTCTCTACGTTCAAAGTTACTCCTGGTCCTAGCTGACAAGGCCCACTCTGCAGTATCACTGGCGACCCAGGCTCGCGTGCTATTGTATTCTCATGGTATGTCGGAACCCTTCAATGGGGCCATCAGCAAAACCACTTCACCGTGACCTACTTCGAAGATCGTCCTGGTGAGGTCCAGTACAAGTACTACGACGTCGTACAAGATCCAGGCCCGTCAGCCTCAGCACAGGTAGTTATCAGTGAGTGTTTCCATCACGAACTCTTCGAGACGTCGAACTTATCAAATTACAGATGGTGCAACGACTAGCATCGTTGCGAGCGGCCAATACTTCTTGCCTGGTCAGCAAATCACTATCTCGGCGCCCGACGCTTCACACGTCACCTTCTCGACCTCGAACCATGATCGCGCAAGCTGTTGCAATAAGCGCTCATGGCACTCATGTACAGAATTCCAGCCTCCAAAGAGACCTTGAGATGATGAGTTTCACTGGCTGGCCCGATTGATCTACCTACCGCAGCTTTGATCCAACGTCTGATATCTCAATGGTCTTGTCTATAGTCTCAAGGTACCATGACTTGTCTTCATGGAATTTAGTCAGTTTCACAATCATAAGAGTCGTCACTATGAGTCTTGCCAAACCACATTCCCTCGGACACGTATTAAGGAGGCAGAAACAGATAATCACATTCTAGCTCATCCTTTTCGCGTCGAAGCTTTCCCAGCGGCGCGTGCCTCCAGATATTGGATACCTCTTTATGTCGATACCTTCTTCTTCCACTGTTAATGGAGAATGCCGACCATTGAGGCCAAGGAATATAATCTTCGGCCATGTAGCTAGCCAAGTTCGAGAGGATGGCAGATACGACTGAGAAGCAGCTGTTTCTATGTGATTCAGATTTTTGTCCTCACAAAGGATGTTCATCAGGCGTATCATTCGTACTACGCGATATTCGTACAGCTTGCGTGCTGGCAGGCTGGTACCCGATGCCGGTGTTTTGTGATACGATTTCAAGACACCTGTGGAAGAATGCCTCCTCCGATAGCTTTCAACGAAAACAAAGCATTGGGGTCCAGATGGTCACAATGAGTCGACCCGCACTTTTACTACAAACCATACCTTCTAGCAGATCAGGTAGCGATCGATAGCAGAATGGGCAGTCGAGTTGACTGTATCCTACCAGAATAACTATGGATAGGTATCGAGGTTGTAACACATACAGGGAGACCTTACAGCACGTACTGCTTGACTGTCCATCTTACCGGGAGATCAAGCAGAAGTATTGGTCGGAAAGAACCCCTCGCACGGTTCAAGAGATACTTACTGACGCATAGGAGACTGCCATCGCTGTAAAGCTTATGCTGTCAACAGCCCTGCTACATCAGTCTTGCAGGGCAAAAAGGGTCAGTGGAAGCATCGGAGGAATGCTTGAACAAAACTAAGACAACGTTGCACAAGCACACGAAGTAAGGACACAAGAACAGATTGACGTCAAAGGGAGGAAAGGACACGAAAAGCAAGACGTGAAAGCAGGGATGTAACAATTGACTATGGGTCACGTTGAGACAATTTCCTATGTTGGTGCTATAGAACACATACCTGTGAATGGCCGAGTGTCTGGATAGTTTCCTTGGCCAGGCCCACAGGCTCAGATGGAGTATGATTCAAGAAAGCAGAAAGAAAGAAAAAGAATCCAGAATCTCGCCAGGGTCACCTGCGCGACGGGTCGATTCTGACATGAGCTTTGGCAAACGATGTGAATAGCGACTCTTGGCGATTGGCGATGTCTCTCCATGGAAAAGCGACAACTGTTGTGTTCAGGATCCGTCGCAGAGAATGCTAGAAATTGCTTCAAGATTCATAAGATCATGGTTCAGTGTGGAATACCAAGTAAGGCGACGATTTGATTTCGGTCTCATCAATGGCAACTCCACTCCTGCTTCTGAACCGGCTCTTTTGCGTTCGTGTCCTTGCATCCTATGTGAACAGTGTCCATGATCAGTGCTGTCCAGAATCAAGATGCCACACTCTGCGTTGCTGATCTCAATTCATTAAGACACGATAGTAATCTTCTTGGGCGCAGATGCATGGGGTTCGATGAAAACGTCGGAAGACCCCGCTCCAGCTCATTCCGCTATCGCAGATCACTCTGCGCTTAGCTCACGGGTCATAGCAGAGATGTGGGGGTCGAGAATTCAGCCGGTCAAGCACAAACGACAATTGGCCTTACCTCATACTAATGTTGTCCGCTTTTTACCTTGCAAATTGACAGACCAAAGTCTCTTAACATCGAGAGTGATGCAGGTGCGATAGCTCGCTAAACATCACATACTTCTTTCGATGCGTGTCTGGGATCAGACGACACCCATCAACTGCAGGTAGGAATGGCGCAGTGGCGTCTCACTAGGTGCTCATGCACGTCGCTTATCCTTGTCGTCGCATGCATCGCTGCATCTGGGGCGCATCTTCGTTCGGTGTATTCGTGGCTGTCAGGCGGCTTTTCAGAACTGGCTCAAGATGCTGGCTGAGTCCAGTTCTCGATGCGTGGCGGTCCATCGCCTTTCCAACAGAATCAGTCATTGCTTCCGCCCTCACTCTCACACTCACCGGTATCTATCTTCTCCGAGCTAGCGAAGCTTTCGCACAACGTCAACATGAGCAGCGTCACCTTGTCTCATGGTTCGTATGGCATCGGCATCATTTGCGCTCTTGTGGAGGAGAAAGCGGGCATGGAGATGATGCTCGACGAAGAGCACGAACCGCTAGAGCAAAAGTCTGGCGATCAGAACAGTTACACCCTCGCTAGAATTGGCAAGCACAATGTTGTCATCGCATGCCTTCCTGGTGGTCATCAAGGCAAGGCTGCCGCAGCAACAGGCGCTGTTCACATGATGTATAGTTTCCCCATTAAGCTCGGTCTGATGGTCGGAATCGGCGGAGGTGTACCCAGTCAGGTTCCCGCGATCCGACTCGGCGATGTGGTCGTGAGCATGCCAGAAAGCACACACGGGGCAGTGGTGCAGTATGATCTGGGAAAGCTGGAATCAGATGGTTTCCGTCGCAAGGGACATCCGGACAAGCCTCCGAAAGCTCTTCTAAGCGCAGTGACATTGCTTCGAGCAAAGCATGAGCGAAAAGATCCTGATTTCCCTCGATACCTGACTGCGATAACGGACAATCGCAGGATGGCGACAAAATACGGCTAGCAAGGGGCACAGCATGACCGGCTGTTCGGTTCGGAAGAGATCCACCCCAGAGATCAGCACACCTTTGACCACTGTGTATCGGCCTTTCGAACCGTCCAGCGTGCTCGTCGCGATGACAACACGCCTCAGGTCTTCTATGGGACCATCTTGTCGGGAGACCTGGTGATGAAAAATGGAGAAGAAAGAGACGGAAGAGCGGCAGCGGACAAGGCCATGTGTTTCGAGATGGAGGCGGCAGGCTTAGTGAACGACTTTCCTTGCTTGGTAGTCAGAGGCATCTCGGACTACTCGGACTCACATAAGAACGACAGATGGCAGCCGTATGCAGCGGCGACTGCGGCAGCATATGCGAAAGAGCTCTTGGGTGCTTTGAGTGTGCAGGAGGTCGAGAAGCTCGGGCCTGCAAGTATGCCTAATGTCTCCCAGCAGTCCTTTACCTGCGCGACAGGTACTGTCCGCTCACGCTAACATTTGATATTCAAGAGAAACATATAGTACCTTTCAGTCTGAAGGGCGTTCCCGCCATCGATCACTTTGCGCAACGAGTCAGTGACATGCAAAAGAACGATGAAGATTCAACATACATCAATCCCGATAAGCCATCGCACGGACTTTCAGCAAAAATCAAATCTGACAAACCTATACCGACTCTGAATTCCGATATATCAAGATCAGAGGATATTCCAAGACCTTCTGAACCCAAAGCAGTGTCGAAGGAGTTCAAAGCCGTCGAATCATGCGATATAGTAGATTCAGCTTACGAGAGCGGCACTTGGAGGTCACTCTGGTTCACGCTAAGCAACAAGCTTGGCCAATGGAAAGACGTTCTGGGCTTGAGCGAATGGAGCGCAGCAAACGTGCTGTCATCTGACCGACAAACGACTTCCCAATATCTCTTCCATTGGATCATATCTCACATGACCAATATAATGTCGCGTCCTCAAATACCAAGGGACAAGATCAGACTGGTTTGAAACTGTGTAAGTCGCTCATTTCGAATGTGACTGATCCATAATCATACATATCCTAACGTCCGCCAAGCACTGTGGGACAAAGCTATTTGCAGATTATCCAAACACAGATCCTCAGTCAGTTGCGAGTTTGGCTGAAGAGTTAAGGCGTCCAGCGATGGTGGCCATAGCGGCTGGCGGTGGGTCTACTACCTCTACATTCACGACTACAGCTTCAGCGACCCCCACTCCTCCAATTTCGCCACACTCGCTATCCGGCTCACAACATGCTGGGTCTAATCAGGGGCAGTCGGCTCCTTATACTGCTGGCAACCCTGATAGTGGAGTAGCAAGCCCGGGCTCGAGCCTAAGCAGGATGGTTCCCCAATACTTCGAGCTTTGTGTCAATACTGGAGGTCTGTGTCAGAGCCTTGGAGAAATTGATGTTACCAACATAACAAGTGATCTCGAGTTCTTCCGCTGGGTACGTCTTCGCTACAGGGAATTATGAGCTTGGAAATTGTACAAGAAGTTCTTTCTCCGACCGGAATCAGTCCGTTTCGTCTACTTTGGACTGGAGCGCAAGTAGAGGGTTCATATCCTTTGCAGAGAAGAGAGCTTTCCCTCTGCAGACGAAAAAGATTATGATTACAGCCCGCGCCCACCGAGACCAAGCGGCTCCTTACCTATGCCGAGCGGTGCATTCATCCACTACCTTCATCGATGCAATCTGGACGTCGAACTTCTAGCACAGCCGCAAAAGACTTGGCTCAGACGATTACCAAAGAGGATCAATAAGTCTGTTGTAAGGGAGGCTACTGAGATTACCGGTAACGCTCTTGTGGAAGCCTGAGGTGTACATGTCATTGAAGGTATCGATAAGGCTGCGGTCTGTTGGACTCTTCTAATAGTCATGATCGTCGGCGTTGTGCCTCTGCTCGCAGTATACATACGCATGACAGGCGATGTTCAAAGTGCAACAGGAATTGCTGCATTGGTTCTGGCAATTGTCACTGTGCTCTATACTGTCATGCAGATTGACATCGCCAGTAACAACTAGAGACCGAGAGCCTGTCTTAAGAAAGCGGAGAATGCTGATAGGAAGACTTCTTGTGATGACTGGCGCCTTCGAAGACCTGCGTAGCATTACCCCCACTGAGGGGCTCGCCAGTGTCCTCGCCTATCGTCTGAGGGTCATCGATGCTTGAAGTCATCTCAGAATTGCAACTTCATGTACTCCCAACGAAATGCATACATAGAAAAGGACGAGTCGCCGAAGCCCCTATCACAGGGAACTAACTCTGTTCAGCCGGCATGACTGAATGGCTGACTGATCGAATCCAACCTCTGACTAGAGTGTGTTCCTCGAACCAGGGCCCATCTCGTGTCTCGGACCATTCGAAGGGCGTTTCCTGGGTCCTGCGGACATGTGTTCTTCCCTAATTCAAGAGTATGTCATTAACATCGCCAAAACTAGTGATCAACACGCAACTCATCGTACGCTTGTCACGATAGGGACAGTACCGTGGCATCATAATGCTATGTAATTTAGTTGTGCGGCGCTACAGACAGAACTCCGTAAGGCAAGTACCGATGAGTCATCTTGAAGATCGCAAAGTCGCTGCCGTCCGTGAAGCCACTTTGTGACTTGCGCGTAGTCTTGGGAGAATTAGCCCAATTTACACTTGTGCCTGCGCTGTACTCTATGAGTCCAATTCTGAGGTACCCAGTGGTCTAAGTTCCGGTGCGTTTCAGAGCATCGAGTTCGAAGTTCATAAACACGAGGATAGGCCTTGGTGTCGGCGTCGTGGCCCTTGCGGGGGCCCCAACAACGCCGTCGACCGTCACAGATATGTCGGCCTGAGGAAGTGCTACACAACAGACTTCGAGACCGGTCGGACGAAACTCGATCCGTCCAGCCTTCAACTGAGTCGCTGAGGAGACACACTTGGGCTCAATACGCCTATCGCTCAAACGACGTAGCTGCCCACTGAACTTAATTCGGCAGTCAAGGTAGCAAAGGCACAGAGAGCTTTGCGCAATATGGTCGACTTGCTTGATAATGCCCGAATCCAATCGTAGCGGTACAACGATCGCGAGGGTCTAGATGACACCTCACACGTGTATTGGTAGTCTCAAAAAACGACCAACGCTGCATTGCCTATATCATGACTAAATTGGTCTCTTGACAACGTTCAGCAGATCCTGCTGCACACTAGCTCGGAAGGAAGAGAGGGTACGAGAGACGATGCGAGAACAATGTACAGGTATTTCCGTCGTTACAATCCATGCTTTCAAAATGGGAACGCTTGTCAAGGCTACCGATGCCCATATGATACGGTGTTATATCGGTGCAGGACCGGGTAAACAAACGATCTATAGATTGACTGATCCTGTGTGAGACAATAGCCTGGATGCAGTTCGTCCTCAGATCCCGAATCTAAATCAATTTTGCCTTCTGCAACCCGTGCAAGATTGGGTGGCTGTGTTTCCAAGCTCATAGGGTAATGTATCGTGGGACGCTGAGCTTCGCCAAGTAAAGGCAGAAGACGTCGAGCCAATTGCGTGCGGCCTGGTAGATCCAGCTTCACTAAAGCTTCCGTGGGTTGAGTAAGCGACGGTGGAGATTCAACGAGAGTTCCATCTTCTTTTAACCAGTCCTGAAGCATGCTGAACTCGGTTGATGAGACATCATCCTCGCGTATTGTGCCAACATCGTCCCTCTCCCCATGGACACGGCTAAACTTTTGTTTCTGCCCTAACTTCGGCTCCATGGAAGCTGACTGTGAGCGCCAGATGACTCGTCCATTCTCGGAGGTGGTCTTATATGCCTCTAGCACAGGGCATCTGATTCCGTATGAAGCCATCATAACACGGACGCTGAAATGTATGGTCTCTGATGCCCCAGAGTCACCAGTAGTTGACGACTCCAACGGGCTTTCTCGAGTTCTAGATAACGATATTGGGAATGATCCAAGACCAAAAGAGACACCAACTGAGCTCAACGATAGCCTTGGTTCCGCTGATTGGGACCGTCCTGGTCTGCGTAAGCATTTCTTGGTAAGGGCAAATATGCCCTTACTCGAATTGCTTACTTCGCCTGACAAAATGTAAGTAGGAAATACATGATGAAAGAGACGTGCATATGCCGCACACACCTGTGATAGCAGCTGTTGTTGGGAGCAAGACCGATTTATCTACCGGATCGGTCTGCGAGACAATGGCCATAACAGAGCGTGTCTCTGTGTATTGATCGTGGTCATTTGGCCAATGCCATTCCAAGGGGTTGACAAGTTCCATGACCGTTGCTGAATCAAATTCCGCGCCAGTAGCTGAAGACAGCTGGGAAATCATCCATATCAGGGTCATGGATGCCAGACCTGAGTCTTCATTGCCACCGCCGATATCTGAGTGAGCACCGAGAAACCAACATTGTTTCAGTAGGGTCTCTTGAGGATTGTGCGATGTCCATAGGTCGGGGGAAAAATGCTTCCGATGTTCATTGAGAGCGAGCGCATGTAATGCGAGCTCGACGGTCTCTGGAACATGTGTGTCAACTCGCGGCAATTTACTGGCTTTGGATGACTTAAGCAAAGGGCTGCCAAGGGCACTGACAGTGTCCCAGACAGCACAAGCTCTTATCTTCGCCACCCTCTCCAAGTAGCAGGAGTTTCGTAATTGCTCAAGCCGCTGAATTAGCAGTTCTGAAGAGCTTCGATATGTCTTCTCGTAAGACATGCCTGGCCACTCCCAACGGATTCCTTGTACGATAGAACGCTGTGTCCAAAGTCTGTACAATTCATGAAGGTGTATTAGACCCCTTTTCTTGAGCAGACCAATACAGTCAATCAATGCTGCGACACAGCGGACAGTAAATGCACCACGTGAGAAGCCGACTAAGAATATCTCATCTTCGCCGTGGTCGAAATTGAAATTGTTGCAGATGAAGCTGTAAGCATCGCGAACATTGGCGTGGATTCCTAGGAAGTCAGCAAGTCAACTCATCACATCCGAACTAATGCTCAGACCTCTGCCAGTAGCGCCATCAATAGCAGAGGCAAACTTGCTTGTACCAGTGCCAATTCCAGTATGATAGTACACGATCTGCATCGTTCCATCCTTCGCCACTTCTTTGACACATCTTGCAAATCGTGACACGTTGGTGAGAGGACTGTCAGTACTGATGCTGTCGTTCCACGTGCCATCACAGCAAACAAAAATTCGTTTTTTGCTCTGAGTTGATTTAATGGTTGTCGGCGCCATGGTGTGATCTCCTTGACTATAGTACACCAAGGTTGACAAGGAATAAAATCGAGCAAGGGAAGTATCCGTTTTCAGGTTTTGGTGGGGTCTGATCGACGCTCTCCCTAGCAACGCTGAGACGCCAAGATGTTGTTGCTTTCCGCTCAAATAGCTCCATGAACGAAATCCCTAGGCTGTCGTCATGGTGATGGTACGAAGCTGAGCTCATACGACTGTAGCTCGTATGGCTTCACCGAACGCCAAGCAAATACCAGTTGCATACAAACCAAATTATGTCTCTAACGAAACGCCCTCATCGTGGATCTCAACACCGTCATCTTAGCCACAGTAGATCCACTATCTGTGGGTTCGTGATAGCAGACACTCCTTGTACACTGCTCCTGGTCAGCGGTTGTTACTTTAAGACTAAAACATAGACTTCCTGCATAATTACTGTTCCAAGGTCGACTACAACTGCCCCTATTGAGTGTGTAAGAACATATATCGGAGCTGGGTTAGAACGGCAATGTTACGGTACGACAACGCTCCAATTCGAACAGTGGACCTTTAGAGATAAATGGACATAAGCTAATCTTGTCTCCTAAGTAGTCAAAGCTCTAACGCAGCTTTTTTTGGACTCGGAGCTCGCGCTCCTCTTACTGTTCGTCGCGCGATAGTTTGTATATCAAATTGACTATTGAACTCGCTTCGATCGTGTCCGTGTCGGGTAATCCCAAAAGATATCAGGACGTACGCTATATTATCTTAGCACAGATTGTGGTATCGCGACAAGGGTGACAAGGTAGACCGCAGACACGAGTATAGTGGTATACATGATGTCATTTGGCGAAGTATTGCCAATAGAGAATAATCATAGGTGATACTTACTTTAGTATGCCTTGAAGGAACGAGTTTCCAGTTTTCGACTCGTCGGTCTGAAGAAAAAGGCGCTTTGCTATAGTGGAGGCATCATGGGGAAAAGCAGTCTCTTCCAAGTCGCTATCTAGATGATGGAGTCCACCTTATATGGGCCTGTGCTTTGAGTTTTTGTGCATGGGTGACACATGTGTCGGCAATCCGGAAAATTTTCAAAGAGCAAGTGAAAAGACAGAGCGAGCGTGCTAGCGACCCGTTACAACTCTAGATTTTCCCGTATGCTTACGATTTTCGGTACGAGCTTGTTGCTTGTACTAAGGGGCTTTGGGCAGAGACTGTTGCGACAAACCAGCTAAAAGTGCTGGCACAATATGTGTGGTCATAATAGAGGTCTTCCTGGCGCAATCTCTGCTCTGAGTGGTACGATAAGCTCTCCTACGCAAATACGGGTCGTGTCAGCAGGGTGAGATGTAGAGTAGCTTCGTGTGCGGCGAACAAATCCTGAATTGTTCCAGGACTGAATTTAGACCTTCTGCATTAGGCGAGAGTTTTGTCCACGAGCTCTTTGAACCCAAGAGTGGCATTTAGGTGCACAACGGATTCTCTATAGGTGTGTACATGGATTAATCGAGGCAGCGCGCCTACTCGCAAGCTTCCCGCACTGTGAACCGAGCACTCAGAACCAATGGTCCACGCAAGTCTGGAACTCTCGAACAAGGATCCCGAGCTTGGTTGACTCTAAGCGGATTGTTAACATCGGAGTCGCGTAAGTCTCCAACCATCTGATTCTAGCAAAGTGTTGTGTATAATGAAGATGCTTGAGCATAAGATTTCTTGCAGCAATCACATTTAGAAACCTAAGGGTGTGTGTACATGGTCATTGCCACCTTGCTCATGTATCTGTCTATTGTGTGATCCCGATTAACGTTGTCTTTCTCCATGGTAGCGTCCTCGGGGGTGTGGCTTAGGACAAGTGTAGCTTGCGTTCTGAGATCCAGTCATCTAGCCCTACATGAAATTTAGTAACGCTGTCTGCCAAGCTTCATGATACTTAGTATCGACGCCATTTCTCGCCTTGATGGGGTGGGTCGTCGTGGAAACTTCCAGTGGATGCAATGTGGTTCGTGCATAACTCACACTTGCACCAGGTCAGAACGAGGCGGAGTTTTGATAGGCTTCTACCCAGCCAAATTCCCTTTCGGATTTCTGTCGCAACAGCAGCCATGTTCCCGTTCAAAGACCGATGTAATATTGACTCAACATTGGCGAGAGCCTTTTCATGACTCTGGCAGGGGAAGCCGTAACTTACGTGTATCTAGCAGTATAAGCCACTTTATTTCTGTTACCAAATGCCAGGACTCGGCTGCGCCGCCCTTCAAGCGGTATGCGCACTATAAAGTATGGGCCGTTTCACGAGCATACTCATAGACTTGTCAATTAAGACCTTCTTGGAATACCACTCGAACGATCCTCCGACTGTTCGTTACCGGCACAATCACCGGTGGCCTTGACTTGCCAAGGGTTCTAGCAAACTTCTCTGAAAGCTTTCTCGAAGGTGAGCTTCCAAGAAGACTTTGGAAGCATACCCTAAAAGGTTCGGCCTGCTCTTTGCGATCTTCTACACTTTTGTTAGGCCAGGAATCAAATACGTCATCGCGCATCTTGCCCAACTTCAGTCGGCAACCAAAACGTCCGGCCTCCAGCTTCTGTCTCCGCCTCGCGTCATCCGAGGAATGGCATTGGATCTCAGCGTTCTTTACAAGACGACTCACTTCCTAAATTCTACATGCGCATCACCAACCTCGTACAACAGCTAAATATCTGGGTTCCGGCATCTTCGAGCCTTTCTGTGGGTATATGGAAATCTCGCCATGTCACAGTCCCTTTTCTCAGAACCTAGGCTTCTAGTGAAGGGAAAGGAGCTTCTACAAGAATTTTGCAAAGTGTGGACTCTACAATTGACATGCTTTACCGCAAGGATCGATTGCCCTTTCTCCAGTGGCTTCTGTGAAGAGGCTAGAGAGTACTCGAAGTGTGCTGGGGATCCTATGCAGGCTGTCGTCGCTCTCGAGGCTCAGCAGCTTCTTGAAATGGTACGAGCATTGTCGGACGCTCTTGGAATCTCTGCCCCCCATGATAGGCCCAGCATACGGCGATGTAACCAGCGAAGTTGAAAATCCGTTTTGTTGAGGTAGTGTTGCCTTGTATGCAATCACTCCTTAGACACCTACGAGGACATCGAACACTTCGATGTGGAGTTGCGTCCATGTACTGTTCTTGGTGAGCAATCTATCTGAACTTGATCACGCATCAATGCTCTGCAAACGTTGGGCAACTTTAGAGTGAGCATATATTGTTGCCAGCGATGACAAGTCAAGAGAGTGGTTAGGTAATTCGTGGACTCGAAATCGACGATATGCCGACTGCGTCTATATCACCAGTTGATGCTACTCAATATGATTCACAACTGGTTCTTCCAGCGCATATGATGTGTTCAATGGTGTGATTGTTTTTGGCCCCTTAAATCTTGGCCAGGACCTGGATTGATTTATACAGTAATCGGCAACACCATACAAGAATCTGACTGTGAGGGTTTTGTAGCACATAATTATCAGAATCAAGTTTCAGATTCCGCGCTGTGTGCTTGATGGACGCCGTATGATGTTCAGTAGACGTTCCTGGACATTGGAAATCCATCACGCATGAGACGCAAGGCTCACACTGAGCTGGTGGCTAACGTGAGAACCAAATGATGGAGTGATCACAGAGGTTCACAAGAGTCGAAGAGCTCGTACATTCACCCTCTGGCTCATAGTCCATATATATTCATCAGAGTTGCTTCCACCATATCTAATGTAAAGTCAGATCATTGATTGAGCACTAGACATGACCTGGGTCCGCAACGCGTCACCAGAGGTTGTTGGTCAGTCAAGGTATCTGATGGTGATATCGGTCTGCGCGGTATCTATTCCTCTATTGATACTGATCCTCATTGTACGAGGGTATCATTATCTACGGATCAACAAGAACGGCCGTCTGAGCTACCACAATCTTTGCCTATCGACAGTAAGTGAACGGATCTTCTTGAGCAACGTCAGCTAAGTTCCATCACGTGCAGGCTTTTGCTGTCGTATATATCGTGCTCGCGATCATCGAGACACGGCTTGGTCTGGGCTTGCCATTGAATCTTCTCCCGAAAGCCAACTTAGAGCGGTATGCTCTTGTATGTAGACTGAGGCACAACTCTCGTCCATCCGTCCAAGCACTGGCTCTTCCAGCTTAATTTTGTAAGGAGACTGGCATACATCCTAGCTAAAGTGACATACAATCTCGGCCTGGGCTTCGCGGCTCTGGAATACTGTAAGCGTACGACCATCTCAACTCACCGGCGAAGCTTTCAGCTTGCGATAAGCTCCATCGTGTTGGCCCATCTTGTGTCGTTTCTGCTTTTCCTGCTCTACTGCCGACCAGTCGAGAAAGCGTGGATGCCGGAGGCTGACGGAAGATGTCTTGCTACCAGGCCTTTATTCTATGGTACGTCCATCGCCATGCTTGTGACTAACCTTGTCGCGATACTGTTGCCAATTCCTCTGGTCTGTAAGCTACGCTTGACCAGAGCGGAGCGAGTCCGCTCCATTGCTTTGATCCTTCTTGGGCTGTTGACTCCTGTTTGCTCCTTGGCACGGATATGTCAGATCAAGACCATGATAAAACATGGAGATTCAACCATGCTTGTCGTCTGAGGTACTCTGGAGAACTGTGTTGGGGTGAGTACAGACTCAACATTCACCATCTGTAGGGAAGCGATGGTATTTTACTGACATAAGCAATCAGATCATCACCTCTTCTCTTCCCGCGCTGTCCGTCCTGATTCGAAGCTTCTGCAAATATGCTTCAAGCAAGGACTCTCGTCCTGTATCCACTCCTAAGCATCAGGATGTACCCCTAACGTCCCACACTCCACAGAAAGTCCCCAGAGACCAAGAAACCCGCGAATCCGATGAAATCTCTCTGGTTGTGAGGGAAAGATCGTGAAAGCTGTACCCTGAATGGAAAAGCTGCTCCCGAAAAGTAGAATACATAGAGTGTTGCCACATCAAGCCATATGTGGCTTCAAAGCGTGACGAAGCGGTGTCCTACACGTTTCTGTACACTGAGCATGTAACACTTCTCATGCTGATTCAGTGCATCGTCCTTACTCTTTTGGCCTCTGAGTTACGTGAGCCAGCTTGTATTGAGCATCGTTCTGGTCGAAGCTGTGGCGACCACTCATCTCCAGCTCCACAGGTCAATTCGTGGGAAAGCAATACACGAACGGCGTATGCGCATTTGTTTTGCCCGCACGCGACCACGATACTTAACAACCTTTTGCGGGGCAATGTTGGGAGCTTGAAAAAAGCATCGAGTCTGCTAAGCGAGGCGAACATCTGAGCTAAAGACGCTAAAATGTCAGACGATCAATCTGAGTGTTGTGTGTGGTTCTTAACACAGGATTCGTCATGCTTACAAGATCTATTCCTTACAGCGCGGACATATACATGTCCCCCAGACCTAGATGAAGGCGAATATTCTATACAAAGACAAGAGACACAGGCGATAGACACATGGATCTCGATACCATAGCCATCGGTAACGGGTCGGCTCAAAAAGACTACGGAAGTTCTTTCGATGGCTTTTTGGCCTCCATACAGGTCGGTGCCTTCATAGCGGCTATACAGATCGGGGGGTTTGTCATCCTCCGCAGGAGATACCGCGGAAAATGGTGAGACATCTGGAAGACCATCACAGAAGCAGCCAGAATGGACTTGTCCATCAATGCTAGGAACATCAGATCATTCTACACCATATTCTACGACATAGATAGCTCTTGTTTAGATGCTATAGGTCTTTTTGTACTGCTTCGCCTGCTCACCAGGATCTTTGGCTTGACTGCGATCTTCATGTTGCCCCTCCTGGTGCCGTTGAACTACGTCCATCATCGTTCAGACTCTTCCATCCGCGGCCTTGACAAGTTCAGTTGCCTAAATATCCTCGAGAACAATACTGGCCGTCTTTGGGCACACTTGACTGCAGCTTGCTGGTTCACAAGCCTCTTCTGCTTGTCCTCCCGTCGCGAGCTTGCAAATTTCGTTGACATCAGACGTATGCACGAGCCTGGCACGGTTGATCGCCTCTATCTCGTTACCGACATTCCGGAGAGGCTCGAGAAAGCTTCAGTGGAGTCCATGTTCCATACGTTATATCCGTGCCAAGTCCAACTATATTCTACGAGAGATAAGAAGGCACCATTTGTCGGAGGAAAACCATACCTTCGAGCGCTAACTCAGATAGAGAAAGAAGCATCTAGAAGAGATGGCAAGAAAGGTGAGTACAAAACTGTCGCCCGGTGAACGCACTAAGCCAACGCCAGTTCATCGCCAGAGCTGTCGAGTCGGACAAGGCAAAAACTGCGACGTTGTTTCCAGAAATTGCAAGAGCACCTCACCAAGCCTTGTGTTGAACACGATTTCTCCAGTCTAGCAATCCTAAAAGTCTTCGGAGCAGACTCGGCCCTCATTCGTGATGTCATGCCGCAAACGATCTGGCCTCTATCGCCTCACAGGATCCTTTCTCCACAACAGGGATGTACTCGACAGTCGCACTTCTGGGCGTGATTGGTAGGCTCCAGAAGCCCACTACCGTTTGGTCACACACACTGACTTCCACAGCTACAGTATATTCATTCATCACTCCTCTAGCCCTATTGCCTAGCAGCTTAGGCTTGTTCGCGCTCCTGATGGCAATCAAGCCAGCCTTGCGCCAGTCCAGCGGAAATGCAGCAGGAAACAGCGGTGAGATATTCTCGAATATCATCAACCAAGTCTTCGTTGGCCTGTATACAATGCAGCTATGTCTCGCCGGCATATTCATCAGTGTAGAGAGCAAGACCGCCAGATTTGCTTGTAAGGTGCAGGCGATATTAACTCTGCTTCTATCTCTTGCCACTTGTTGCTCTCATTTTACTATGATGAGAAGTATGAATCATCGACTTCTAACAGTATTTCCTCGTGGCAGTCTAAACCAGGACGTGGTCGGAGAATCCATAGTACAACATCATCATAGTAGGGCTACCGCGCTCTCCCATTTGCTCGCCACGACGGATTCACCAAGCGCCTCTATTTGCTAGATTTGCCGAAATCTACGAGTACTTTGATCGAGGAAAACGGTACTTCTTCTAGTTATCTTATCCGTAGTTACTATAACTGTTACTACGAGTATGCTCTTCGGGCGCTAGTATACCTAAAAGTAGTTCTCGTGCCTTCGGTTGCTAGACTTAAGTGAGTTGAACATTGTAAGGTTAGAAAGATAGAAGTGCAATCTCACCGATCGTAGAGTGAAAATCCTTATCGTTCTACGTCTTACGCGTATACACCCTTACGTTCGCTTTATATAGTTGAAGATTTATTAGATGAGGAGGATAATAAGATAGCTCTATAATTCAAGAATTGTGACATCTCTTAATACGAAGAATGCTGTACTTATATAGCGTGCGAGTGACCTTGATTGCGACTTAAGCCGGCGCATTTATTAGCGAACTTTAAATCCGCGACGGCAAAGTTTAGATCACAATCCCTACTTCCCCGTTTTTTTCCCTAGATATCTAGATGGTGCAAATGCTGTCGTATGGTGTAAGCTTTGACTATTAGTTTAACAAAAGTATTGGGTCATGTCTGCGTAAGATACAAAAGTCTTGTCTTTCGTGCTTGCTATATACAACGTGATAAGTCCACGTCAGCGACGATCGTACTACTATCAAAAATCAAAGGCTCCTGGCATAGGATAAATGAAGGTGTCGAACTTCCCAGTTTGGCCGGCGCTGGTCCTAGAAACCATCTCTATAGGCTCATCGGTCCTCGGACTGTCTGCTCTGGACTCTGTAGCAACAGGCGGATATTTGAGCTGTGATATGCTCTCTAACTCATTCTGGACTATTTCTAGCACCTCCCTTCGAGTTTCATAACGACTGGCCTGTAGCTTGGCGCGACGCTACAATCTATCAGCAGTCGATCATCCATGTCTTGTAGCAGTTGCGACTTACTGTCTCTGCAAAATGGATGATACTCTTCTCGGCCGCTTCAGCAAAATTTGCAATCTCTTGTAACGATCTGTCGAGATCTTTGTGGGATTTTGAGATTACTCCTCGAGCCATGATGCCGTCGATATGTTTGATACCAGGCATGATGTGTTTTCTTGAGACTTCGAAGTATGTTTCCGCCGCCTCACCGGCCCACTGATATCCCACAAGGACGGCGATTACGCCTGCACGAATGTCCTGATCCCCGTCAGTACCTCTCTACGCAGATGCGGTTATGTAGGCTGACAAATTACTTACATCCAGACACTGGACTCTCTGAGTGGGCGCATCGTCCAAATCCTCGCCACTCATCTTCAGATCCCCAATTGCATTCTTGCAGAGATTGTCGACTTCATCTCTCAGATTGTTGAAGAACTGTTGAAATTGTCTAAGACGATTTTTGAATTCACTCAGTTGCGTGAGACACCGCCGCAGAACCTCCTTCATACTGTCCTAGATCAGTGTTAGCCCTGTCATCTATCTGCGAGAAGCGGTATTAGCGGTCGGTGAACTTACTAAGGTGAATCCTTGATCAGCCAACTTCTGGATTTGGTAAGTACAATCCATGTGTTTCGCTGTCTCTTCGCGATGTTGTCGCTCTTTCTCCGCACGCTTGTCTCGAGACTTTTGCAGTGACGCTTCGGCTTTCTCTAGTAGTTCCTGAAACGCTCGCAATTCGATCGAGATATCAGCAAAAGACCTACACTGAATTTGACAATGCCAACATACTGGTCTCAACCTCTCTCTTCTCAGACTTCCGCTCCTCTTCCTTTGCCTGCAGAGGTCAGCTCAAGTACTCGAACTCTTCGAGTTTAGTCACAGACCTTTGCTCGTTTCGTGGAAGATATTGTTTTTACCCTTGCTTGAATTTGCTGTTGTACGTTCTCACAGATCTTCAAGCTGGCAGCCTGCCATTTACGCACTGTCTCGTGTGGGGGAGACCTTTTCTCGATATGGAAATAGTCCTTTTCAACTTCCCCTTTGATCTTTTGCACAAGCTGACAAACACTTAGTTAGCGCACAATGAGGGATAATGGATGCGATACCTACCGTTCGCAGAGCTTCAATCATTTTATCCGCCTGGAAACGCACCACAGAAGATTCTGCAGCATAAGCGCCCGAGATATTCGCGAGTTCAGTATCGATCATACCGATCGGCCAAGGTTGATTACCTCCAGTATATGTCGTCTTCCCCAAAAGGCCCTCCCAATCAGGTTCCTTGTTGTTTGCATGTAGATGTTCATTCAACGAGCGCGCGGGTTCTTCCAAACGGCGTAGAATGGACCAAGCATGTGTCTCGTCATCTGAGTCTTTCAAATCGTCGCATGATGAGCTAGTATCATTCTGCCGCGCTGCTTGCCTATCTTGTCGATCCTTCATGTCGGCATGATCCTCGCCGATAGCTTGGATGAACTCGGACATTGTTTTCAGAGCAGCGGCGTAATTGCTGGGCTGGGTAGCTGCCGCCAACAACCCAACGCCACGAATGAGTTCTGGTGCAGACCTTTTGAGCATCCTATTCCAATCTGGAATAAGGTCAGCAAATTACCGTCAATGTGTACCACCATCACGCTGTCGTTAGTGAAAACTTACCTGGATCCAGTTCTGAGTTCAGGTTGTTTCGAGCCTCATCTAGTAACTTTTTGAATTCGAGTGATTCTCTCTCGCTTTCATCGACTAATGATTTGGCAGCCGCCATCGAAGCTTTAGAATGTTCTTTGCGCGCGTTTGCCTCGCTTTGCCTCGATTCCAGAGCGTCAATATTACGTGCCGCATTATCTATCTTTCTGTTATCACAGCTTCTGATCGACTCTGTTGAACTGTCTCACGCACCATTTGAGGCAATCGTGGCTTGGTGAATATTGTCAGCCAACGTCGATACTGCTTCGAACTCGTCGGAGACGGCAGCGATCTTATCCACGCAGTCTTTCGAGATCGTGTCCAATCTATCGAGTAACCTTGTCAAACGAGAAGTTGAGACGTCTTCCTGCGAGCATGTTACGAGGATCTTGTCGATCTTGGATGGAGGTCAGCACTCCGTGGTCAAGTCTCGGTATTGACACGACGCTTACCAATCCACTGGGGCCGCAGATCACTTCTGCGTTGCGAAGCAGCATACTCATCTTCCGCTCGGCTTGATTGAACGAAAGATAGCTGACATCCGTCAGGTGTTGTAAATTAGCACGAAGAGATTGATGCCGATGCGGGCGTCAGCAAGGCCGGTTCGTGTGTCAAGATCGCAGATATAAGTCACCTCATCTGACCGTGCTGTTGTAGCTCAATCAGACCACCGGCCTTGTGCCCATTGGCAACAAGCACACACTGCGCAAGGCATGTGAGCGCTTGTGGTCCTGCGCTTAGTACGCTGCCCCAGTCGTTGTTGCTTTTGCGAAGGGTTTTTTCGGTTTGAGATCGAATGAGCCGAGCCATGTCTCGATCTTGGGAGGCATTGCATCTCAGAGTCGCCATGTCTGATGCAGGAAGGAGTTTTTTTGGTTCTGTGGACAGGCTGGGGATCAAGATAGTACGTGTATTGGACGATCAGTCTTTATCATTAGATGGTGCGGCATGACTTCCCCATGCCAGCCATCGGTCAGTAAGATTTGTCATTCATGTTAGTTGCATATGCTGACACGTGGCGTCACACAGCTGTGAGCTATCGTTTCAGCCGCAACTAAAGGTGCAGCGTGATATTAAGCCATGGGGGCTGCATGCAGCCGGTCCACCAGCCCAGTGGCTTGTCTACTTTCGAATCAATCTGGTCTGTCCCCAGGATACATAGGCGGACGCAGACATGAGACTTTGAGTCGTCATGGTTATTCGGCCGATCGCATCAGTATTTACCGAGGTCGCATGCGCCGCGATCGTACGTCTTATAAATTCGTATAGGTTCCAAGTGCTTGTCCACGACGACAAAGACATACCAGAGTACACCATGGAAGCATTCATCGAGCCTATGAGTCAATTGATCATAGATCTCTCAGCGTTCAATTCTGAAAAGAACTCGACTGTGGACAGCGATAGAACGAATGTTCTCGCTGCTTTCAGGTTGTTCGTCGATGCTGTTGAGACATTCGCCGAGCACCTGCATCGCCAATTGCACCGCGACAAAATCGCATTTACATCCACGGGCAAAGAGGTTACTGCTACCATAAATGACCATAAAGATAACTTGCTGCAGCGCTCCAAGCACATGCTGGAGATCGCCGATGATGCAGTTACCAACACACAGCAATTGAAACGACTTGCCCTGGACTTGCAGCTTCGCGCTAGCAAAATTCGGGAAGCAATCGAAGAATTGCGTGTTCAAACAATACAAAGGAGCAAAGTTGACGAAGCACGAATAAACCAGATCGAAGGGGAACTCGAAAAACAACTTGCTGTAGTGAAGGAGACCGACGCGAAGCTACAGGATCTGGAGCGGGATATGGGTAACGCCGAGGATACGCAAACGACAATGTCAATGGTGAGTCAGATGCGAGGACCAAGTGGCCTTGTGTGTCTAATCTACTGCTAATCGCCTCGGACCCAGGTTCGCTTTGCTTCATTGTTCCTGAGGCAAACTGTGCCAGTTGTTGGCATACCGCTCCGCATCTATAGTGATATTTATGGAAGGTGAGCTCTCTAGTTAGCTTACGGCGACATCGTCTATACACTACGAAGTAGCTCCGCTGATGAAGCAAGGTCCGCCCAACGCGAACTGGACGCCCTCAAGGTCCAAAAAGAAAGTGTTTTGAGAGAAGCTCGCGATCTGAGTGCTTCCATGGACTCGTTGAAGGCACAATGTTTGCAAAATGCCTCCAACATCGCGAGATGCGAAGGTCAACTCAAAGATGCTGGTCACATGCTCGACGATCTGCACAAGAGTGAAATTGGAGCCATTGATCTGGTGCATCTCGATGCTCTGAAGCAGACAGCCAGCCGTTTCGTCAGCTACGCTACAGATCTCGAAGGCGATGTCTGCAAAATCCACTGGGCCGAAGCATCACTTGAACTGCAAACGAACGTACGTTCACTCGTCGAAGGCATGAGAAAGGTTGAAGATCTTGATTTTGCGCTAGCATTGAGGAGACTTGAGTGATTGCAAGACGGTCAAGATCTTTTTGTACCATTGATCGTCGTCTTTGGTTTGCTTTGGTTGATGATCGCAGAGATCGCCGGCTATCTCGCTGATTGAGAATTGCTTTGAGATGTTAGTTACGCCGCACGACTCCACTGTAGTGAGAACAAAGCTCGTGCAGAACAGATCATGTGGTGAACAATCTGCGAGACCCTGAGTGCGATTAAAGCCTAAGAAGAAGCTCCCTCGCCTCGTTACAGTATGTTTATACCCTTGTACCCCCATTGCAGGTGGGCAACAGCATCTGATCAGCAGGTTACGCCAACTTTCTGAGAAGACTTGACAATGCCTGGGCTCTCGCGGAAAATCTTAGACCGCCTTACTTTGAGATTAAGATCCATCAAAAACATTCACCATGTGGTGTTGTACTCATGTGGGGTCACAAATTGAGTGTGGTTATGCAATCACAGCAACGCCTACCCAGGTTGTGCAAGCCCGATCGACTGAGGACCACATTAATGTAAGAAACAAAGCACTCATACAGAATCTGCACATTCAGGTCGGGATGCGTGTGTACACTGTAATCGTGGCTGCAGACATGAGCTGAGTCCTATTGTTCAGCAATCAGGCTGTGGTGGGGTTTCCGTCCACGCTGACACGGCACGCTTCGTCTACCCCGAAATGGCAAAGCCACAAAATCACGAAGCGGAAGAGCACCATTGTGCCACTCATCCAGGCCCCAAGTCGCAGCTTCAAGGTCAGACACAGCGTAAGGTCGCCATAGCATTCTTGGACTCTACTGGTAGGGGCACTAGTGAGGTGCCATATTTGACATTCGGCAAGGTCCGAAGCGGACGATCGTCTTGTCCCGACCACGGCATCTCATGGGGAAGCAGGCACTGGACAATTCTGGCCGCGCCACGATTCGGACGGTCGACAGCGCGGGGACGTGGCTCGAGCAAGCTTCGAGGATGAGAACAACCATGCAGCCAAGCCAATAGTGTCATGCCCACCAGTTTATGTTCAGGGTATCTAGCGGCTGTCTGCATTTTGACCAGACAGTTCAGGCAACAAGACTACAGGCTCAATTGAATGATGCATCAAGCTATTGTGTTTAGAGAAACGTTACTATGAGAGTCGCAACGCGGGATCAGAAAGGGATTGTACGTAGCTAGTGGCCAAGTACTTTTCTGGTTTAGTCATGCATATAATGAAGCTAGCCAACTTTACTATAGTGAGCATGTGCTACGAAGGTGACTGTTCCATATGAAACCAGCTGCGTCGCGGCTAGCCACCGCTTTGAGACAAACGTACACAAAAGCAAGCTAGCCAGACTTATAGAAGAGGTAAGCATGCAGATGGGGTGGCGGTCTGACGAAGAGCTGGACTCGAGGCTGAACAAACTTTCGACACCCCACTCTCCACTCCACATCTGACATACGACCACCAAGACAAGCCGGCAATGCCATTAGAGTGCCTACGTCGTGGCAATGGGAGGCCCTCTATACAGCTGCACACGCGAGCTAAACACCAATGGTCCGGGCTCCACCCGGCCAAGGGCTGAATATAACAGCCGCAAGTCCACATCTCAGAATTGGTCAAAGCCGCCTTGTAGGTGTGCCTTCGATTCCGGGGCGACTCGTGTCAGCTGTGACTAAGTAAGGTCAATTTTGGATATACCCCAGCTGTTTTGAGCAAAAGTACCTTTGCGTCTCTCATCCACACCTTATTTCTCTGTTACACAGGCGTCCATTGGCTCTCATTCTATCCAGGGCTCTGCCCAAGTTCACCATGGACGACGAAACGTTCATTGCAAGCCGCTTGAGCGAAGCCGGCATCGCAGCTGATCAGGAAGCCATCCAACTTGTGAAGCAGTGTGCCATCTATGGCAAAACAGGATGCAAAGACCGTGAGATCATGTCACTAAGCGCGGCACTATCGACTCTGGCTAGCAAAACCTCATCGAGCGTGTTCAAACATCTGGAAAAGAAGTATGCAGAAACTACTTCTTCAGCAATCCAGTCAACCACTGCTGTCGCCGGTAAGGTTGGCCAAGTGTTGGGAGCCGCGGGAGCAGTCTTGAGCATTGCCACTTTTGTCTTCAACCTAGTCGCGGATATTCAGGATCGCGAAGAGACGAATGAGATTGCTCAGCGACATTTGTCAGGCTTTGATGCTGCTACTGGACTCCAGCCAGAATCCATCCGCATCGTAGCGGCTGTCAAACAAATTGTTGAGAGAGGCTTCGACCAGCATGAACTACGTTCGATCAATGCCGAGAGCAGTGTCACCGTTGACTTTCTGGTCAACACCATCATCCCTCTTGCGCATGATCTCGAGAGGTTGGACGATCAAACGGTCGCACGCTATCATGTGAGACTTGTTGAGCGCATCAATGTCAACCGCAAAGATATACACATCCACTTCCAGAGGTTCAGCTCGGGAGTAGAAGGCATAGCTACTCGTGCGGACTACCAGATTGATACGAACCATTTGGTTTGTTACGCAAAGGCATGCACGCTAGATGCATTCCTGACGTTCTACGAATTGCTGTTGTCGAACCGCATGCATGATGGCCTCGTAGAACACAACTGTTCCTTGTTCACTCAGCGCAATCACGATGCGGTGGCAGTCCTTCAAAAATACCTCGAGATGTATACAACGGGACGGACGCAGATGATCAAGACGTATTACTATTACGAGTGAGTCATCAAGAGGCGTCTCTACCGAGTCCAAAGCTTACCACACAACAGTGGCCATAATGCTCTACATCGTGACTGCGTCTATGATGACGCATCTCCACTCGACAACATCATCAGCCCGATTCCACTCGAAGAAGTCGCAAGATCGGGGGTGGATTGGAATGGATGTGGTATGGAGATGGTAAACGGCCACTGCAAGTTCTGGTCCGCAATATGGGTGAATCGAACGCACCCGGCTGCACAGAGAACCAAACACGCAGCAATCCGATATATACAGGGTCGCACAGTCATTGACACGGGCGAGGATTGGCAAAGACTCGTGGGTCGGCCACAAGATACCATGACCAGATTAGAGGGCAAGATCAAGGCGATCACGTTTTGGACTCAAAGAGCAATGATCAAAGCAAACATCAAACATATGCAGGAGAGTGTTTTGCAAAAGATTGCTGAGCAGGCTAAGATCGGAGAGCACAAAGCTGGATCGGGATGGTGGCCTTGGTAAAAAGGAACACAGTCGCCTATTTCTTCATGAAATCGTTATATCAACGAGCTTCTCAACACTGATTTGATTCACCGATCGATCCAATTCATTATGCTACTTGGCTTTATAGCAAGCTTGTCAACCGCCTCCTAGTAGTTTCTTTTGCTTCACTCATTGCGCTCGTTACAATCAGGTCTTTGCTCACTTGTCTTTCCTCGCTCACGTAACGAACCCTCCTATCTTATAGAGGAAGTGGAGAACCGCCCTTACTGCTAGCAGGTCTGCTTTCCATTTTTCTCTTAGTCTATTTACTAGTTGTCTAGTCCGTGGATCTTCCTAGAGGATTCTGTTACGATCCGCCATTGGCTAAAGGTCCTCACCTGCCAAGACAGCGAGCAGGATGGCTGTGTGCCGATCCTCACGCGCTTGGCGGATGAGCTGATCCGCAAGCAGCGCGGTCAGGGTCACCTTGAAAACTCACCAGCTTGGCGAGAGAGCTCGAGGTGAAACCTCACTCCCTCACGACGTGAGCTGGTGAGCTACGAAGCAACTCCTTCCCGTCTAATCAAGTTCGTCAAAATAGGTCAAGATGAGGGTAAAGGTTTCAGGACCTTGTGATAATCACCAAACGCCTGTCAATTCCTTATATCATTCCAAACAAGTGACTACGCTTCTTCCACGTGTAGGTCGACCGTAGAGGCCTCCTCCATAAGGGTATTTCCCCGTGTCGAGTTCGTCCTTATTAGCTGAACACTCCTTAGAGGCTGATTGCAGGTGGTAGATCGTGTCTTGAACTAACCCGTTACATGTTTTTCCTAGCTCTTGTATGTTTCTTTATTTTGTCACGAATAGCCTTCCTGTAGCACTAACCTAAGTAGTTCTCAAATGAAACCTCTTAGAATTGGCTCTGATCTCCAGTTTATTCCAGATGCTTTGCAACTGAATTAGCTACCCGTTAGTTTCATGTGAATTTCGTTTCAATTTCAAGTCCTATACAGCTACCTCGTCGTCGCCACAAAGCTCTTCGATATCGGCGTGTTTACCGTGTTTACCGTGTTCAACTAGTTCTTCAAAGTCCTAATGCTTCTTCCAACTCTTAAGACACTCTTCCGTCTCGACGTGTTAAAGCTGATCCAAACCCTGTCCTAAGGTACAGCGCGTCGACAACTGCTAAAGATCCTCTCTAACTCCGCAGACATCGGGCTGGCCGAGAGGACAATAATAGCCATTTGCTAGAGGTTCGGATACTTACGCTCCTGCTAAGCTTCGAGCTACCATTATAGAGGGTTATCGATGGCGAGTGAGTCACCCTTTATGGAATGATCAAACTCATTAGTGACCTTATTGAAGAGATCCAGAGGAGAACACAAGTTCTTGTTAAAGGACTGACCAAAAGTGGAGATCCGAAACTGATCATCCTAATTGCGCCTTTGGAACAAGTTGTTGGTCGACAGAGTCTTAAATATCTGTCCTTACCGGCAAAATTGGTCCTGGTGGTCCTCCCTAAATGGTAAATCTGCGTAGAAATCTGTATGGCTTGACTGATCTCTCTGTTATGTATGTTTAGATCAACGGCGCGGTCAATGAAATTACCGATTTCCCTGGTTACATACCTTCCAGGCTGAGGTGCTCTCGAATGTAGAACTTGAAGTCTTTTGTAAAGACAGCGCGAATTGTATGTAGAAGATAAGTCATGAAGTCACAAAGTAGAAGTGAGCGTGGAATAGCACTCCGCAATGCCCAGTCTGCCAGCTGCGACCCCGCATTCAGCCGCATGCTCCTGTTGTGCCCCTGTCTACAACAACCAAGCCCACTTCAGCTGAGGCGGCGGCCTCCAAAACATTGCTACCAGTCATGCAGAACCGCTTGCATTCTGGTGACCTCGGAGTTGATGCTTTGCCCCAAAGCGGACTTTGTGGCTCCACGAGCAGCAAAGTTCGTACCTGACCTGCACAAAAGTAAATTAGAGCATGTACATTTGAAAAAACACCATATTTGCAAGACATCGCAAGCTATGCGAAACCACAGTATGGCTCAGCTCCTTGTCACGTTCGGGACGAAAATTCCTTGTAAGACTGTTGCGCTTAGGTCGCGCGAATGCGCCTCGCGGGGGGACTTGTTGGTAGAGAATGGTGGCTGTCGATAGAGCGGATGAAATCGTGCAAGACCTTGTCAGCACTTATTGAGCCACAATATCAGACGGGAACTCTAGCAGTGGAGCGATCCTGATGCGAGATCTGTTCAACAAATGGAGCGGTACATTACCAGGTACATAGCTTGCGAGACGTCGCGACCGTTATCGTGGCGTGAGACTAGACATGGAAGAAGGCTTGGATGAGGGATCTAGCGTGAGAAGCCTTGGCTCTTCGAACGCATTGCGGGTTCATGTGTCACTTCGGATCAACTATGCCCTCCTGTCGTGTTCTAGGCCCCAAAGTGAAGGATACCAGCGACAGTAAGACGCAAGTGTCGTGAGGAGCAGCTTGTTTGGTAATTTGTCATTCGCGCTGATCTAACAATCTTTCCAGAAATTATTTACAGTGTTGACTCGGACACGCCGTGCATATCGGATTGTGATATGCTGGAATCATTTGCAGGTCCGGTAAACCTTCTTTATACTAGCGAATCACGAAAGCAGAGGATCGCGGTCCTGGGAATTGTGAGGATCTTGCGCTAGGCAAGCGTGGCTGAGGGTAAGCAGTATGTAAAGCGTTGAAGGGAGCTTAGAAAGAGGGCACATGGGAGAACGTACACTGTTGACTTTCGGGTTTCATCAAGCAGAAACCGATAGGCTGTGTTGCGATTACTAAGCATCGCGGCTTTATCCCTCGGCCACCCTACCGCTACGTGACTTCTTAAAGCTCAGATGTCCAACCCCCACTTCGTACTAAAATAGATAATGGAATGTAAGCTTTCGGCTTGCCCGAGAGCTTAGACAAGAGTTGCGCTGACTTCCTTCCATTCCACGTGCACGATTACGAGTTGTGGCTTCTGAATCGTGCTCCACACGCAACATTGCGAGAATAATTACCTCTTCGGTCTATTCACGGCTCTCGGAGGTCGCTGCAGACCATGTGCGTCTAGAACTCGGACGACCGGAGCTTCTCCATTCCATCAGCTCACTTAGACTAAAGTTGCAGCGACATGAGAAAAGGTTTCATGCATCGTCGGCGGGCCTTGTCGCCCAGCGAGAAACATGCTTCCGGTTCCATACTGAGCATCGTGGCTTTCCATAGCTTCGCGCGGTTTCAACTTCCATGTGGTACTACAAGGCAAGTATATGAAGGTTCTGTAGACTCATCCTTTGGGATAACGTTTTTGGGTTCTCTTGACTATCCGTTACGCAAAACAATGAATCAAACAGAAGGAGAGTCAAACTCATCGGCCGCGACGAAACTTGTCGCAAGACTCTTTCGTTTCGGTAATTTGAATGATATAATGAACTATGCAATCGACATCGCAACAAGCACCGGTTATCGAGAAGTTCGCGACGAAAGACAATCCCATCATTCCCAGCAACCTTGTATGTTCTTTGTCTCTTACGTTCAATCAATCTCCTTTTCCTTTTCGCACTTGACATTCGAAGCTGGGCAGGATTTTATGCTGATTTTCGAGGGGAAAAAAGTGGGCAAAGCGATTATCGCCTTATTGTTCCCTTTCCTGTTGCAACTATTGCAGAAATACTTGATGAAATCCACCAGGACCGCAGCAGACGTAAAACAGAACAGAAGAGAGATCATGGTATCTCCAGCAAACGCATCGTTTCCCGATAGATCTATCGAGAAGGACGACAACGACTGCAATGAGGATGATGAACAGTCCTCAGCAACTGTAACAGACTCTGAACATACCGATTTAGAATTCCCTCAAAGCAAAAAGCAACATGATGCAGATGCCGGATATGTGGGCGCTGCTAGGGAAAATCTGTGTCAGAGTGTCTCGGACTCTGACAACAACGATCATGCCGAAGCTCAAGATGGCAATGGCCCAATCTGTGGAAACACAGAGCGGACAGAGATTGGAGAAAATGCCATCTATAATGCAACATCTCGCAACGAAGATAACCACCTGCGTGCTAAGAAAACACCCGACCCCTACGTACCACCAACCGCCTCCTCTACGGACATGCCGACTGCACAAGGAGACGAACATGACAGCGATCAAAACAACATGACCAGGGTCTCCGTCAAGCCCCTACCATCAATGCAACAGGGCAATGCCGCTACGATTCCTAACAGCAGAAGGACCCGAAAGTTGAAATCGCGACAGCTCGCTCCCACAGCGGGTCTCCAGACATTGGAGGAAGAAGACAAACAAGAAAGAAGCGTTTTTCACCCGCCAGAAATCGTTCCAAGAGGATCTGCAGGTGAAAAGAAGCATCAACCCACCAAATCGCCAGAACTTTCCCAAGTCCGTCGTCCAAGAGCGCAGCTACAGGGAATAGCAATATTTAGTAAGAAGGTAAAGGATTTCCTAATTCCAGCCTGTGTTGCCGGACTCAGTTTTGTAATCTTGCAAAGCCCAGCGTACCTTCGATCCCAAAGCATCACACTCGAGCAAGAATGCCACGCTCTTCCCATATACGCTTTGATCGGCAAGACAGGCGTAGGGAAAAGCAGTTTCATAGAAGCACTAAGTGGAAAAGACAGTCACGGGCACGAAGCTGTGGTGTGTCACGGCATGGATTCATGTAAGTCTCATTCATGTTCAGCACTTTTCAAGTGTTCACACACGATACTAAACCAAACATCCATACAGGCACGGGTACGATTGACTACTTTAAAGTAAACCTTAACGGCCAAGCTAGTTGTATCCTCGATACACCGGGCTTCGATGACAATCGCCCTAATATGACCGACGAAGAAATCATGCGCCAGATCTTCTACAAACTCTCCAATACATTTGATGGAACCAAATTGATAAAGGGTCTGATATACATGCACGACATCAGCCAGACACGAATTGGTGGCCTAGCCTCGCGAGTAAGTAGTTCTTACACAGTACAACCCAAGTGGAGAAGAATACTTACATGAGCAACAAGCATTTCCAGCTATTTGAGAAGCTATGCGGACACCAGAATTATGGACAGGTTGTGCTGGCCACGACGAAATGGCTGAGGTCACCGAGCTGGGATGAAGAGCAAAGAGAGTTGCAGCGCGAGAGCGAGCTTCGCAACAGGTACTGGAAAAACATGATAGATCTTGGGTCGCATGTCGAGCGCTGGGATGGCACGGAAGCAAGCGCCCGGGGCATCTTGAGTATACTGAAGAAAAAACCTAGCTTAGTAAGGATACCAGAGAGGGAGAGAGTGATTGAGCATAAGACAAAAGGATGGTTCTAGCGCTGAAGTTGTTTTTTTATATAGGTTACTACAGGCCGGAGAAGAAGAAATTTAGCTAGTCTATTCGTAGAGCGTGTTTAGTCTAAGGTTTCAAAAACAGTCTACTATACTTCTATCTAAGCCATTATTACTTATCTAAGTACTATCTAGCGTATAGATAGAAAGTGTCACGGTTCAACACCAAGACACTACGCGTGACCCTGTCCCCTGGCCACGGGCCAGGAAGCGACCCTGTCCGACGACGGCCGGCCACTTGATTACCGACTAATGGAATGTTGCTGTCACGTGACAGCCGCCAAGGCTGGCCGGGAGCCTTCCCAGCAAGCTTCCTACTAAGCTGAGTGCCCCCAAAGCTGCGCACCCCTCAAAGCTGCGCGTTTCGCGATTTCGCGCTCTATCAATACAACCACTTCCTTCTCAATTCACGTGATAAACACTACACCGATATGGCTCAACGCGAGCAGCAGATCCAATTAGCCCTTGAAGACTTTCGCACAGGTGGCTGTACATCAATCCGAGCTGCAGGGACTGCGTACGGCATCCCAGAATCCACGTTGCGCGCGCGACTCAATGGAACACCAAACCAACGTACCGCCCACCAACATCGCAAGAGGCTCTCAGTTCTACAAGAGAAGTTCCTTGTTGACTGGATCCTCGAACAAGAATCACAAGGCCTTCCCCCCTCGCACGCTCGTACTCGAGAGATGGCTACTCAAATTATCCGTATGAATGGCGATACTAAAGAGCTTGGGAAAAGGTTCATTCCAAAGTTGATTCGAGACAATCCACGCATTGCCTCAGTTATAGGAAGGCCTATTGAACAAGCTCGGATCAATGGTACAAATCCTGAGGCAATACAAGAGTTCTATACTCTATACGAACGTATCGTTCGCGAATTCAACATTCAGCCCTGCAACATGTGAAATATGGATGAACATGGCATTGCCTTAGGGGTATGTGCTAACTCATACGTTCTTGGATCATCAGAAAATAAGCGCTCATACGTTAAATCACCAGAATCGCGCGAATGGGTGTCAATTATCGAGGTTGTGTCCCAAATCGGTGGGATTATCCGGCCTCTTGTAATATTCAAGGGTATAGCACCGCAAACTACACATTCCCCGGATGACACACCTGACTGGCGCTATACAAGCTCTGCTAATGGCTGGACTACTAATGCTAAAGGATTATCATAGCTTAGAACCATGTTTGGCCCAGAAACAAGGCCTCAAAATGACGCCTGGCGGCTCCTAATTATGGATGGCCATGGTAGCCATACAGCCATAAAATTCCTATGGCATTGTAAGCAAAACAAGATACATCCCTTATTCCTACCGGCTCATACAAGCCATGTATTACAACCTTTAGATCTCGGAGTTTTTGCGCCTCTAAAATCAAGATACCGGGCTGAAATCGCAGCTTTGGCTTCGCTCGACGATGCATCACCTGTCAAGAAGGAACGCTTTATCACCTGCTATAATTCAGCTCGCAAAGAGACATTTACACCCTGCCTATTGCGTGTAGGGTGGCAGGCAGCGGGTCTCTATCCATACAATCCAGCAAAAGGGCTCAATTCCTCCCAAGTACAAGGCTCAAAACCACGTCAAGTTACACCACCACAACGTCAAGAATCACCTCCAATTTTTGGCACACCAAAGAGCCCACAACATATACATACCACAACTCAATCAATTCGCAAAAGACAAGGCGAGAAACAGGCCCTATATCAATGCTTACATAAGGCTGGCCAAGCGATTGATCAACTTAACGCAAAGCAGATCCCATTGCAACACCGCAACGCTCAACTTCAGGCTCAAATCGAAGGACTAGCTATCAAGAGGCGCAAGAAGGTCCCTATTGATCCTAATTTACAATTTGCGACCGTGGAAACTGTCATAAAGGCAAGGGAGGCTCTCGCGGCACAAGAGGCACAAGAGGCAGCACGTCAAACCAGATACGACGCAGCTACAGCTGCGCGTGAGCTCGCTAATCAGAGCTTCGAATCGCTCCAATTTGAGTGGCAGATAGACAACTTTTGATACGTATACAGATCAATTTATTAAGGCCTCAAAGCTGCGCAGCTGCGCAGCTTTGGGGGGTGCGCAGCTTTGGGGGTACTCAGCTTACCTCTTTATTTCCTTGTCTACGTCTTGTCATATAGCTTGGGCCCGTATCTACGTATTGATTGTTATTTCCGACTGCGCTCCCTGACATACCTCTTTATTTCCTTGTCTACGTCTCGTCGTATAGCTTAAACCTGTATCCACGTATTGATTGTTATTCCCGACTGCGCTCCCTGACATCAGCCTAAGTTAACAATACCCTGATTAGAGCTAAATAGATAAATAATATTAACTAGTTCAAAAAATACTTTAGAGAGATCTATAAGATTAAAGACCTAGAAGAAGTAAGTAAGATCCTTAGGGTTCAAGTTAATTACTCTAGATTAGTTCTACTATACTAGGGATCTTTTGTTGAAATATAGAATAGATAGAGAATAGACTAATATAATTAGTATCCTACTAAATAGCGACAATTTACATACCTTCGGAACACATCGGCTAAAGCACCCCGTTAACATACGATGGTACATAAGACAGCTAGCTAACAAAATATACTTATATAGTCTACGTAGAGCAGAGCAAACCATCTCTTATTAAGTTACAACTAGAAAATCATACCAATTCAATCCCTACTAACACCAAAGAGGAACCCACGCGGTACAAAGGAGCCAAGGTATGACCACATTGTCTTGGTAGCATACTTACATAACATGGCCACATCACTCTTTTGCTATTTGTATCTATGGTCAGCGTCCTGCTACCTTTACAACAAGATTATATGGCGGAACTTACCCTGCTGGAAACGGTGCTTCTGCACAATGATCCTTAACCCGGCTGCAAGCTTAGTGGTGTTGAAAGTGTCGTTTATGCTGAAGGTTCCCAGTAAACCGTCGACATCTACATGTACCTTTGCTTGTCGGTCTCCTTCTTGGTAATAGTTGCAAGCGCTGCGGATATCGTCCTGATCGATCTTTCCTTCATCGGAATACCAATGCGCACGTTCCATGATGAGTATAAGGTCAGCAATGGTTCTTAAGAGCATCCTGCCCCATTGTGGAGCTGTCAATACATTGACAGCTGCTCGGGTACCCCACACGATCGGAATCGCCCATGGCAACGTAAAGGATAATGCTCCGAGAACCACACCGTTGGTCAACAACTCTCCACCTATCATGCCACCTAGAAGAGCTCTTTTGTTCGTCAGGCAGGTTGTCAACGTCTCCCATCCAAGATCAAGACTCGTTCCGGAGAAACCGAAAGTACCAACAATCTCCTTGCCTATGAGGCCTCCAACGGTAGCTGTACTCACGAGCCCACCTACAGTGCCTATCACCGGTATGGGAGCAGCGGCAGTCCTCACCGCATGCTTGTATAGTTCTAAGCTTTTTTTGATGGCATCATCGATCTTGGGATCGATCGAGCAGATCTGTGCCTTGATCAAGTGTGATCGTACGCACTCGTTGTCTATACTGCCTAGGGTTCGTTCCATCAAAGCACTGATACTTGTTTCATCGTCTGCATGTAGATGTTAGTACGTTGGAATTGATAGCAGCGGACTTGGATATGTCGTACCTGCGTCGGTGAACACGAGCCCGGAAAGCCTTGGATAGGTCTGTTGGAAATTCGTGCGAGTCTCCTCCTTGAATTGCTCGACTGCATCGTCTTTTAGCTCTCGAATTCTGTCCCAATCTGAGCTTTTGAGGGCACGTTCTTTGGTGCCATGCTTTTTTATGTATGCCCTTTTGCATTCGGCTTCTATTTGAGTCTCATACCTGTCAAGGCGTGTAGAGACCAGCACTACCGGAACATTGCTGTCGTGTGTTTCAAGTAAGGCAAACAACTTCTTATCTGCATCCTGGAGGGTTCTGTTCCTCAAGCTGTCGATGCAATACCTTTTCAACGTCAGTGAAAAACGAAGTAGTTGAGCAATATTGATACGAGCACAAACCATATAGCATGAAGGCGTTGAGATATGTCTGAGACCGTGGTACGGCCCTTAATGAATTCTATGAGATCATCAATGTCTTTTTCATTTCCCGATTGGAATCCACAGGAGTCGTGTATGATGTAGTGTGCGCCCTCTGCAGTCAGTCCTACATTGACGTCGTGTACGCCGTGCTCAGTTTTACTCGTCGGGGTCTGTAATTTGTCAACAAAGCTGCCGTCAAGTGTAGATTGGATCTTGCTTACCAAATCCTCGGCACCAAAGACTTTGTTTATCAGTGTCGACTTTCCTATTCCGGCTTCGCCACAGATCAAGATCCGAACCGCTTTCAATCTGCCATCGATATCTTCACTCGGGAGTGTCCAGAACATTTCTCCCTCTGTCCACCGAATCTTGTCTTTGTGGGAAAGAAGGTGGCGTTTAAAGTTCCAGCCCTCTGAGTTTACACTGATTGGGACTTCAAGCTCGAAAATCATGTATACCGAGGGATGTACAAAGGTTCCAAACGGTTCTGTAGAAGGCGTTAGTCAAGAGAGCGGAAACCCTTCAGCAATGCAGAAATACCATCTTCGTGATAGCCGATAAGCTCCCCGTATTCAAAAATGACACGGTCCTTCATAGTGTAGAGGAGTCGATTGCCCAATCCACTTGGGAGCTTGATACGATAACCTGCATTCGAAGCATGCACCCTTCGCATGTCCCATAACTTGGTGACGATGCCGTTGGAATGTGTCATGAAGAAAGGACCTGTATTGGTGGAAGTTAAGCTCTGGCCCGAGTAAGTTGGAAACACGAGCTCCTTCGTGTCCTCAAAGCAGCGTTCGTTCCCGTCCTGATCATGATAAGGGGCCGGGATATATCCACCAAGTATTAAGCCACAGTCGTGAGCTTGTGATAACATCCACTGTAGTGGGTACAGCGATAGACCATCTTCCTTGTTAGAACCGCCTATCTCGGAGTGCCTTCCTAGAAACCATGCTTGCAACATGGTACGAGTGCCTTCTTGAAAATCCGTAGCTTCTTTCGGCCCAACAGTCCAAACATCTGGGCTGAAGGCAGTTCGACGTTCATTCAAGGCCAGAGCCTGTCGAGCGTGAATGATAGAACTATTGAGCTTGATGTCATAGAGGTCATGATCGTCAAATGCCTTGACAGTGTCGAAGACACCTACAAACTTGATGATCGGTGGCTCGCGACAATTTTTTGTCAGATTGAAGATCGAGTTCTGCCTTTGTTGGCTTCCACATTTCTTGTCTTGATACAGAGCAAGGCATTGAGAGAAATGACGCTCGAACTCCGCGGAGCTAAGTGACATTTTCGGTATCTTCATCCAATGGAGCAGACCTGCAACAGCCCGCACGGTGTAGGCTCCACGACTGAAACCAAAAAGGAACAACTCGTCATGCCTTTCGAGATTGTGCTCACAGATGAGCTGGTAAGTATCTTTGATCTGAGCTTCGAGACCATGTCCGAACGCACCGCTTAGCTTCTTATGGAGCCACCATGAGTTGTTTAGCCCGGGCCGATATACAACTTTTTGTGTCCATTCCCCGTCGTCGAGAATGCCTTCGCGAACGATTGTGGAGACTCGAAAGACATTGGTACTGTTGCCTTCGTAGCCAGTATCAGTACCATCAGGATCACAATATGTCCCATCGATACAAATGATCAGTCGAGTCTTTCGCTTTTTTCCAGACTGCTCTCCTAGTTGGAGTGTCTCTCCGGCAGCACATGGTTGATCGTACGGCGGTGGAGGACGTTCAAAGCTGAAAATGTACATGTCATTGAAGGTCGAATTCCGCATGGAGCAAGACTGCTTACCTTTCAGTTTCTGCCTGAGTTCCTGGGAATACGGTGTTCGTGCTGGTTGTTGGCTTTGCTATCTCTGGCTTATAGCCTCGTACCGGCAACGAAGCGAGGGTTTCGATTTCCATGGGCATATTGACTCAAGTGAATTATCAAGTGAATGAATTCAGATGTGAGATGTTCTGGTAGGTGCATGGCCACAATCAACATAGATCTGAGTCCTTATATAAGAAGTACCAGGACCAAGCTGAGGTACAAGTGCACACAACCGTCACAAGGTTGCTCACACAGCACTTTTGGTGAAAGGTATAACTATCCCGCGATAGTCTTGTCCGTCTGAGGATCAAGCAGCGAGCTGCATGCAAACGATAATATCAGGTTTCAGGGCATTTGGCTAGCGGCATTGGGCTTAGCTAGTCCCCCGGATGTGGCTTTCAAGTTTCGAGCGGCTAAATTACAGATGTGACCTGAATGCCGAGCCAGGACAGTCAGTATTCGAAGTTCACCGTACTAAAGCTTAACTGCTGAACACGACCTCACCTGTCCTATTTTGGCCGTCTCGCGGAGCTTGCTCCAAAGCTGTGTGCCTGCTTATCACGCCCCAAACTTGAGTATGGGGTATGGGTCTGAAGCGGCTTCTGACTCGAAGCACTCTGCTTTTACAGCTCGCTACCAGGATATGATCCCATAGACCTACATGCATACCACAAACTCTGATAGGACGATGCATACACGTTGATATTTCTACCGAACGCTGAATGATGGTGGCGCGCGCTCAGCTGGAATTGCGGGTACGATATCATGTGGATCTCTGTACCAGTACACGGCTAACGCTAGCCTCAATACTGAGGGGTTCGCTCACGACTCCTCGTGCTAGCACGATTTACTGTGCATAAGCCACGTCTCGCGGTCCGCGGAGTGAAGTGGGCGCAACAGCTCAGACGTCTCGAGCGGCATGAGATCGAAGCCTTTTGCTTTCTGTGTTGTTTGAATGCAAGGTGAGGCTGACGGTCTTTGAGTCAACTAGCTCTGTAAGATTGGCTAGCGCTATGGAACCCGGCTGACGTGGCGCTGGAGTCGTGAACACAGCCAATGAAATTGAGTAGATATGCTTAGTCATCATAGCTCCCTCCTTCGCCCGCCCGTTCGTCGCGGGGATGTCAACCCGCGTGTCAACAATGGGCATTCTTCTCTCTCAGCTTATTCTGGTGCTTCACGTACTGCCTGCCCTCGTCTGCTCGTCGCCAGCGTGAGGAAACAGCAGCTCTCTCGACGCTACGATGTCTACCCGGTATTCTCAAAATTCGTCAGACTTGCAAATTTGTCACCCGTCGCAAGACAATGCATGGGGCTTGTAGCTTGCATACAACTTGACAGCCACCTCGACACACTACGGAACCGCCGAACATCGCTAGATACTAACAGAACGTGGCTTGCGTGGTATGCATCTCGGTACTGACATGGTCACATGCCAAATCGCGCTGAAAGCTCTGATCCGTTTGACCTGCCGCCTGATTGACCTCGAAAATTCATCTTTTGCAAAGCTACACACTCTACGAAACGACGACCTGACTGGAATATGTTGAGGTTGGTTCTGCTTCGAGATCAATCACTAATACTCCCATCCTTCCAATGCCTCCATATCTTGATCACGCCAATGCTCGGTCTGGGAAGAACGATCCCTCGTCTCCTGTCGGCGATATAGTACCCTCACCTCCATGATTGATTGATTGACTGATTCATTTGATCAGGCTACTTGGTTCTACGGCAAACCTATCAGCCGTCTCCTACTGGTTCTACCTTCTATGTCCCTTTCTGTCCTTGTTCGATTCTAGCTTCCCCTTACTCAGCTTCTTTTGTCTGCCACGTAAACCTGCCCGTCTTACAAAGGAAGCGAAGAACCGCCTTTACCGCTGGAAGGTCCGCTTTCCCCCTTCACGAATTCTGTACCCTTCGCGATCTTAAGTTATAGGCCTATGTTATAGAGTCTTAAAGATCAACGATGGACTTAGTTGAAATATGTTGACACGGTACAATCCTCCGTGGTAGTTACCCGTGGTTCCAATCAACCCCGCTTATAGTTAGAACATTGCCTATAATAGTTAATCCCCGCATACCAAGATCTAAATGATAATCATTTATCAATCATTAGCCACGCTGTCCACATCCCGCTATGTCGGACATTTTCATCCGGTATAGGTTACTCCGCAACCGGGAGTGTCCTATTCGGCATTAGGATAGTATCGAAGCTTCTGCGGCTGTTAGTGCGTTATACACGGCCGTTATGTATGGGCCTAGAAGGGCCCTATCTAGCTGCTATATGTATACTCCTATGTGTTGTGTGCCTAGTGGTCTCGACGTCCTGCCTTCCTTCCAGATCTTGTCGAGTTGTAATTGAAATGTTTACTTAGTCACCCTTAAGACCATTTTGTTTGTAGGTACCGCAAAGCGTTGATGATATCTCTGCGTCTTCGAGATGTCGTAGTTAGGTGGGTTAAGGCAGTCAAGGGGACTGGGCCGACTAGCTAGGTTAGGCAGGTTGTGGAGAGACTCCTTCTCGATGGCCCCCTTTGCCCCCTGGTCCTGAAGAGCCGTAATGTGCTTGCGAATGTATCGGATCACATACTGTCCATGTGGGTTTGTTCCTTCTACGATGTAGCGTATGGCTCGCTCGCTATCAGTTGCTATGATTGTCGTCCTTGGGAGTGGCCTCCTCTCGGCTTGGTATGATAAGGCCGCTTCGATGGCGATGAGTTCTGCGACCGTCGAGTCGCCTACTGACCATCCGGGTAGTTTTCTTTGGGTAATGGTCTTCCAACTCTCTCCTTGAACTACAGCGATGCCGGCCTTTCCGTTCTTACAGGCTGCATCCGTATATAAGGTACACTCCTCCTCCCATGGTCCTCTAGACCGTAATCGCCGGAGGACTACTTCTTCTTCGTCGTCTAAGCCCTCCGTCGAGCACCCTAGGATGCCCTCCGTCCACGGTTCCTGAAGGACAGGCTCCACTGTTTCCATGAGGCTGTCGGCTGTAAAGCCTATGGATGGGCCGAATTTCTTCGCCGTGACGGCTAGTGGGGAAGGAAAGCTCTTTCCTTGGGTGTGTAGTCTTGTCATACATCCGAACAGAGGGTTCGTGTTCGGGACCGTGAGACTCCTGACTAGGTGGTTTGCTACCTTCCTCTGCAGCCGGGCGGCTGTGCTCTCGATACCCGCCTCGGCTTGGGCTACCGTGAGGGCGGTAGCCCTAAAGGAGAGTATTATCGCCTGGGCTCCAATGCGCTGCACCTTTTCCATGTTGCGGAGCAGCGAAAGGGTGCCCCGATCACCGTGGTGGGGTACGGAAACGTGAATCCCAAACGATGGCTTCTGTGTGCCACGATCACCAGTTGAAGCCCCGGATGGTTTTCCCCGTATAGTATGCTGCCTCGCTAGAGCCGCGTCGCTCTATCTCCCTTCAATCCAGATACCATGTATCTCATATCTCGCACTTCGGAAAGTCACGCTAAATCATCAAAACCAGTATCTTCTGGCTTTATCCTTCCAGGCTATTACAAGAGTTGACACCACGCTTTGTACAGACAAAGATCTAAAGTTCCTTGAGGCTATAGTTTTCACAGCTTAAAAGGAGCTTGGAGAGGTCCGAGTTCTGCTCAGAAATCATCAAAAGCAGAGTATCGTACATCGACGAAGCACAATGAGACGCGGACGAGCTGGGGAGCAGATCAACTGATGCTACAAATGAACAGTTTCCAGCAATTCAGATTCTTGACTGCCACACCTCAGACCAGAGTCATCTACCGAGAGTGGGTCGTGCATGGACTTGAGAATGTCGAAGTGTATGCTGTGTATTCCCGCCACTCGCGCTGCAAGTCAACATGTATATTTGATTTCTGCTGCATGTCAACCGCATCCGTGCCACTCTACTAGCGTCGCTCCCTAGATTGTTTTATGACTTGTTTCCAGGTGCGTCCCATACGCTACAAACGGCACCACCGATTGGTTACACCTATCGTTAGCTGTACATCTTGATTAAGATCATCATCTAAGAAAGAGACGAAGGTCTTTTTTGAGCCCAGATCCGCGATTCCACGCACACGCTAAATTTCAATTATCCGATAGTGAAGGCTGTCCTATCGCCTGTCAAACATCTCGTTTGCTACAAAGTCGAACGACCTTCACAAGTATTCTAGATTCCTTCTCACAGCTTTCCTTGCACTCACCAGTGACTTCATCTTACCATGGGTGCGAGTGGGACGATTACCGACATTCCGATGTCTGGTTGTGGAGAAACAAAGGTCGATGACCCAGCAGCATCCGAATCATTTCCTATCACTGAAGCAGCTCTGGTTCGAAAGATCGACTGGCGAATCGTTCCTACCCTTTTCCTTGCATATTTTCTTCAATTTCTGGACAAAGTGGCTATCAACGTGGGATATACTGAATCTGCAATGTTACAAGACCGAGCTGATCACTACTCGACATAGTACGCAAATGTCATGGGTCTGCAGAAAGACCTCCATATGCAGGGTCAAGCCTTCTCGTAGACGGCAACAGCATTCTTCATCGGCTACGTCGTTGCTGAATGGCCGCAAGGTAAGAACGTCGCTCCCCTGTGCACCGTCAGGGGCTGATGACACCTATACAGGAGTACTTCTCCGGCATTTCCCTATATCAAAGGTTCTTGGATGCAATATCTTTGCTTGGGGCATAACCCTATGCTGCTCGGCTGCATGCCATGACACGCCTTCAATCATAGCCGTCCGTACCCTGTTAGGTGTGTGCGAAGCAGTCATCGCACCAGCTTTGATTGTTTTCACCTCACGATGGTACACCAAGACAGAAGCCCCGCTCCGATATGGCATCTGGTATTGTGGCTTGGGAGCTGGTCAGATCGTTGGTGGTCTCATCAGCTTCGGTGCGCAGCATAGTTCGTCTGTATTTACAGGCTGGCGAGTGATGTTCATCTGCATAGGAGTATTTAACATTCTGGTAGCGTTACTGATTCTTTTCACTCTGCCTGGTGAGTCACTATCTGCCACTGAATGACGATCATATTTCTTACGAGCCTAGATAATCCGGGAGAAGCGCAGTTCTTGGGTCAAAACGAGAAAGAACTGCTTGAGGAACGACTGGGTTGGGACGAGTCAAGACCCAAGCCGGAAGAGCTCGGTCTGCATTTACTCAGAGAGTTGCTTCTGGATCCACAAACATGGCTTTTGGTTTTGCTGACTCTTTGCATAACGATTCCGAGCGGAGTGATTACCACCTTCTCCGCTACTTTGATCCACAGCTTTGGGTATAACTCGAAGCAAAGCGCGCTTCTGAACGTGAAGTGAGAGCGTACTGACGATTTCTGGTTCGCCATCCAATCCAATAAAGCAGTATCAGGTTGTCGTAAGCAGCAGAGTCGTTTATGAGATGTGTCAGCATTGGAAATTGGAGCGAGATGGTCGCGCTGGTCCGCAACGAGTCATTTCACCAGCTTTTACTTGAGCCACTTGCTGTGCCGTAAAAGACTAGTTTTTTTTTATCACAGAAAGCACGGCACAGCTTTTCATACAGACATCTTGATGTATTCAAGGCTCGAAGTCAGCGCTATGACAGTCTATACCTCCGACGATCTCACCCTAGATCAGGGTCGGTGAGCCGAGCGAGAACCAGTGGTCCGGCCCGGCCGCTCGACTAGCGAGCGTCCTAAAATCCCAAGCCCGCTGTAAGAGCAGCCATGTCCAGACCGCGTTGCGTTGAGTGGCTCTACCACCATAAGACCCTGTATCGGCGACCTGATCTTGATGTGACGATGACGGCTTGATGGAGGCGCATGCGCATGCGCATGCTGTTGAGCCCTAGCCAAGAGCAGTTTGTATAATGGGTCGACTGTTCGTCTGCCATTAGCATTCCGTGGACCACTACAAGCAACAGTCAACTGTCCATCAGTAGACTGTAGACCTTCGGAAATCAGTTCTCTACAATGGTTCAAGTCGTTATAGTCGGTGCGGGGATTGTCGGATTGACCCTGGGACAGGCGCTGGAATCGGTACGTCTGATGTGTCACCCTCCGCAGTCTTAATCGCGAAACGACCGTTGACCGCTTGACAGCAAAACATTCCCTTCATCATTCTGGAACGAGACGCTTCCGCAGATGATCGTGGACAAGGATGGGCAATTACGCTGCACTGGGCTTTGCCGCTTCTTAGGAAGATGCTGCCTCAGGAACTGATGGACCGGATCAAGAGATGCCGGGTCAGCTCACAAGCTGCAGGAGATGATGCTGAGAGTTTCAAGCTGATCAACCTGAAAGATTGCAGCGAGATCCAAAATACTCCCGTAGAGGAAAGATGGCGCGTAAATCGAGGCAAATTACGCCTGGCGCTTCCAGAGGGCGTGGATGATAATATCCAGTGGGATCAGCATGTTGTGAACATTGAGTACCACGGAGATCTTGTCAAAGTCCACTGCTCAGACGGAGGAGTCCATATCGCCGATTTTGCTATCGGCGCTGATGGTAGCGGGTCTGCCATCAGAAAATTTTTGTGCCCTGAGAAGCATGCAGTAACTCCATTACCATACCGGATGCTTGGGGTCGGAACCAAACTCACCAAGGAACAGGTCGCCCCCCTTCGTTCCATCGACCAACTTCTTTTTCAAGGGTGCGAACCAGGTACAGGCAACTTTCTATACTGCTCGCTCCTTGAGCCGCCCACGAGAGAGACTTCTTCCTGCACTGTTCAATTCAACATAAGCTGGCCAAAGTCTCCAAAACAAGAGGAAGTGTTCTCTGACAATGCTTCAAGATTGCTAGCCTTGAAAGCCCGCGCTCAAGGATTCGCCCCTTGCCTGAGAAACGCCATTGAGGGCATCCCTGAGGAAACGCCAGTCTCGGAGGTAGTCTTGGCAGACTGAAAAACTCCCCATTGGAACAGGTCCGGACGTGTGACCCTGATTGGAGACGCCGCTCATCCGATGGTTATGTGTAAGAAGCACTTTTGAATCAAGTTATCAGGAGACTAACAACATTTAGACCGGGGTGAAGCTGGAAACTTTGGGATGTGGGACGTGTACAAGCTTTCGGAAAAACTCAAGCGTGTGAATGGAGGCAAGGACGAAATTCCAAACGCCATACAGAAATTTGAGGAGGAGATGATGGAACGAGCCGCGGTCACGATTCTAGACAGCAGGCGAGCATGTGAAGACGCTCACAACTGGCCAGTGGACCGAAGCAGCCCGCTGGTGACAGAGAGAAAGATGCCACAGCAATACTTATGATCGTGCTCTTTCGTAAGGGGCGCAGGTAGACTGGGACCGTTGTCATATAAGTAGTGATTGTTACATAAGCCATGCCCGAATCTCTTCACAGGATCAACTCGAATCATATATGTTGGAACTTGACCTGCTAATTGTCAATACATAACCATCTGCTTCGGTTTCTCTTGCTGCTGATGACAGCTGCTGGATTCTCCTGATATATGACGTTCTGCACCCCATAGATGTTGTAGGCACTCTGCAGCTTGAGGGACGCTACGCACGGTGAGCGACGCTCTTACCACCAGTTGTTCCTTTGAGGCAGTCTACGCTGGAGAATTTAAAACATCTGTTCACGATGTTCTCCACGTCAGGCGTTGTAACGAGCTCTCTAGGTTGACCACGTACAGAACCGATGGACTCGATTTGCACCAGCAATATTCTTTGAGTGGAGCGCTACGTGTGCACGTGAGGTCGTTGATTCATCCAGAACCACACCTGGCTGGAAACCGTTGAGCACTTGACGCTAAGCTTGTTCGAGGTATATCATACCACAGAACATAAAGTGGAGGATATCGTAATCATACGTAAATTGCCAACCCGCAGCCACTTAAATACGCATCATTCATCATCATCTAACAGAGCACGTTGGTAATCGTTTCGGGCGCTCGAGAAAAGATTTCCACGTGAACCACAAGACAGCACACGAGAAACCCCGGATGGGAATTCTTGACATGTGATGCAGTCCAATCATGGTACTCTTCCTTCGCCCCTTCGTCCGGATTCTGGCTTCATACAAATCATAATTTACCGCATTGACCCTTCGCCCCGTTGCGGCCAAACTACCGGCGAGACGGTTCCGACCAGAGAACCGTAGATTCACAGGCAAAGAGAAGTCGTGTTCTCATCACTCTTTTCAATCTCGTCAATCCAAATGGTTTCTGTTTCGAAATCATATCATCTGCTTCGAGGAACAGGCCACAACCATGATAGGCTGTAAGAAAGAGATCGCTGACCATCTGGACAGTCGACTCAGCTAGGTTTTGGCGTGATGCGAGTTGAGCCGCACAGGCTATGCGCGAGCATCACGGCTCGGTTGCAAGCCACTTTAGCAGTGTTCTCAATAACCTCCTGATCGCGCTATAGAATGCAGCTATCAGCTTGCCTATTCCCGTGTGCTCGGTAAGCTTGTATACATATTCATATATGCAGGCCACTGATGAAGATCCTGCTTGTAAAGATCGTAGGCGCCGTCGGATGTACATGGCCGGCCATACTGCAGAGCGCCACATTTCACTAGGAGCGAAATGCTGTTTGGAGACAATGACAACACGAGAATAAAGTCTAGAAACAGTGTTCTCCATGCACGAGCCTGTATTCAGCCCTCGCATAAAGACCGGGCATGTACCTGTCCTTTGCAACTTCTATCGCCCCAATTACATTCTTTTTCAGTCCCGAGAACTCCCAACATGCGGTGGGTTCACAACGCCTCCGCGCAAGTCGACCGGGATAGCAAGTATCCGATGTTCATTTGCGTCTGCGTTATCATGAATTCCACGATGATTGCTGCCGTATCTCTCAGAGCTTACATTCGAATAAGATCTGGCCGTATCGGATGGGATGATTGGTTCACTTTCGTGGCAGCTGTCCGTCTGACGATTCTGGATACTTTCTACCATGTACTGACACGTATAGGGTCTTACTGTTGTCTACACAGCGGATGCTCTATATCAGACGCGTCTTGGGCTGGGATTACCACTTGCGCTGCGCCCTCCCGATGATCTTCATGTTTTCACACTGGTAGTTGTTCCTATCTTTCTCTTGGGAAGTCTGCTGACCTGGGTCCACTAGCTTAACTACGCAGGTCGGCCTATATACATCGCGGCCTTAGCGGCCTTTAAGGTTGCCGCCTGCTATGGAGCTCTGAGAGTGATCAAGGGCACAAACAGGAGGGCCTTACGGATTGTGATCAAACGGTTTAGAGATTTCATCGTCGTAAGTCATGTGGCGATCGTCCTGGCCTTGATGTTGTACTGTCGACCTGTGAGAAAAGCCTGGAGCCCTCACGTCCAAGGGAAATGTCTGTCTCCCGGTCCGCTCTTCTATGAACCGCGGCCGTAACAATCCTCTGCGACTTGATTGCATTCTCTCTGCCATTGACTGTGCTTTACCCTTTGCAAAGCGTAAATCGCGACAAAGCACGCCTGGTTGTTTTTCTATTCTTCGGGTTTCTTACAACCATCTGCTCTATCATACGCATGACCGAGGTCCGCACGGTTGTGGTGAACGGAGACTCTACCAACTTGATACTGTGGGGAGTGATCGAGGCCTGCGTGGGGGTACCGCAACCCATCCTTCTGAGCCCGAGATTATACCGCTAACACAACCTCACAGGTCATAATGTCGTCCATACCAACATTGAATGGGATGAATTCGGCCCTAGGGAAGACGGACATCACTCCTTCTAATACGGACTACGGTACGGATTCATATCGCGAGCTTCCAAACGCTGGCATTGAGCTTGATGAATTAAGCAAGCTCAGTCGGATCATGCGTACGAGGGAATACGTGATCGAAAAGTCGAAGAAGCAGGGTGACCCTGAGAATACTCCAACGGCACCTACATCATGGTAATCAGTGGGATATCTCGAGTCTTAGGGTCACGATGGGAAGGCTCCGAGAAATGCAAACCATCTAGTCAGTTCGCAAGTATGCCAGCAGGTGAGACAAGTGGTCAACCAGCCATCACAAACCCACGTCCTCTTAGGTTTCGTCCGTTGAGATGGCAGAGACTGATCGCTCGATCATGATTGCTTCTAGTCTTCGGGAGATCGTGTCAATCAAGCGTTCCGCACTTCTCCTTCCCATAATCCTGTGTACCCCACGTAGATTCGACCATATACCTATCAAAATTGGTGACGATACCTCGTGTCGCGAAGGCATCAGTGCTTAGTGACGTGTACATGCCGGGTACTAGCCGAGAAGGTAACGGAATCTCCTGTGGCAGACGATGATGGCACGTAAGAGAGCGCATGGGACCTTGACAAATATACTCATTCTTGAAAGCAGTACTCATCTTCGACAGCAGTACTCTCTCGACAGCAGTGTCCTTTCCGACGCATATGGCCGCCAGCAATGACGGTCTGGACCCAGCTATCGTCAATCGTCAACATATGTTGTGGCCATGAGCACTTGACAGACAAATCTTGGTTTGTTGGACATGAAGCGAATTGCTCGACGCCCTCGACAGACATAACTTACTGTAGCGTTCACTGCGGATGATATGGAACAGTCACGTCATACAACCATCCATGACTGACGATCTTGTGAAGATCACCGTTGTCATGAGATACTATACCTCGTGACACTATGGAGCCTGAGGATACGTACCAGCCTCTCCAGCCGCGTCACGCGTGGATGATGTTGCGTGCGCGATCCGTAGCGAACGATTTCATTCGCAGCTCGACGAGAGATTCACCGTCCTGTGGCGAGAGACCGGTCGGCGCGCTATGATGAGCCAAATCACTATCATACTCGGCACTGTTGTCAAGGCTGACGTTGGGAACCGTTGATTCAAGCGATGAGTCGGTGGCAAAAGACAGAGTTCTTTGCCTCTTTGTCGTTGCTCCTTGGTATGTGATATAGCAGCCTTCTTGCCGTAAAACTACGCTGTCGACCCTACGTTCAAGCTCCACATCATAGTCGACCCAGGCTGTTTCGCTCATTTTGCCATTTCTCAGAGCAGGTCGGGACTAATGACCATGGCGTAGAGCCAAGACGGCTCTAGCAAAACTCTGGTAAAGAGCGCGCAGCTCACATCCCAAGGGACGGGTGGTGGCGTTGTGGTCTAGCGCAGCCTAATCAGCTACCGGCTTGAGGAAATGAGCGACGAAAGTGCCAGGGTACTTAGGAAAGAAAGTCCAGTCTCCGTTCGTGAAAGTGTAACGGAGGTTGGCGTCGAGGTAAACGTACTCAATAGCACTAGGACCTGAGAAATCCACGGCCGGGTCGATACTCTAATTGTATCCGTGCGTGTCGTTGCTAAGATAGACCGGATTGCTTTCCGCAGGCAATAGAGGGCAGGGCATCACGGCAGTGCTGTGATTGCTAAGCCGACGTGTCTTGCTGCAAGACGATACGCTAGGAGGATGTTCTACTAGTGCAACACAAGATGATACAGCATCCTGCTCTAGCCAAACCCAGGCAAACGGCAGCGAGAGCGGATCGTGCTAGAGGTCGAAGGTCTGGACGATGGAGTAGTCAGACTCTCCTGGAACATGGTAGAAGTAGGCCTCGGGCTGTGCAGGAAGCAACTCGGCGTGTTTCATGGTAACGCGCGGAGCTGAGACATTTGTCGATTGAGATAGATAGCCGTCATGTCGGTTGCCGGCGATGATGGCGCAAGCGTTGTGGACCAGGCCAAAGTGTAGAGCTCCATCTTCGTGATTCCAGGCAGACAGACTGATGAGGACTTCGAGGGTGCGAGGGTGACGGACGTGCAGGGTGTGATCAGGGAGTGGTCTGCGAACTAGGAAGGCATTCGTGCGGAAGCGGCGGTGGGAATACGTCGCTAGGTTGACGGAGCAGCACCGATCCTGTAGGTACAGCGATGCTGTGCGTTTGCGTCGACAGCCTTTGCGGTCGAGTAGGCCGTTGCTTCTTCGCTGCTTGTCCGTAGCATGTTGGCTCGTTGATCAGGTCGCCAAGATGACTGAGTGAATCCTGGTGTTGGTGGGCTGACTTGCTTGGCACATGGCCACAACCCCAAAGTAGCTCCTCGTAATTAGCTCCACCACCATTCAATAATGCTCTCCACCACGTAGAAGTAACCGCCATCACTTCACACAATGCGACTACTGTATCATTAATCCTTCCCTACGCTACATACACTGTCCTTCAATGCACACAACGCAAAGGACTTCCTACACTCCAAGTCAACTATAATGGACGATATCATGAGCCTCGGCGAGGCCAATACGCTCGAGGAGCAATGGCGCAATGAACGCTAGGAACACCCAGTTGGTAGTCTAAAGACCATGAAACCAGATCTGAAATCGCTTATTACCGACCGAAAGGAATGCTCCAACCATGCTTCAACCATGATGAAAGCATAGTTGCACCTCTTATGTAGTATGTACTCTGAATGGTCTGAGATTAGGGGGTGTCGACTCAGACGAGCTCACGCACGGCCCACTCTGGCTCGGTCCGGGGCGACTGCAAGCGCAACGAGAGAGGATTTCTGCAAGTCTGAATCTATTTTCAAAATTTACCCCAGCCTGGCTCGCTGCGCCGATGACCCTGGCGCATATTTGAGTAGCATTTTCCGAGTGATAAGACATCAACCCTCTCATGTATTGGCTTTTACATGCTCTGATTTCGGTTTAGATTACTTCAAATGCAACCGAAGTATCTCAATGTGTTTAGATGGTCGCAATATCGCCACAAAATCTGACCTCGTAAAGGTTGAGCCTGATGAGCATTCAACCACAAATACGAAAAAAAGTCATCTCAACACATATAAGCATTTTGCAACTCATACCTACCAACTTGTAGACCCTTACTCAGCTAGACTGTTGATGTCGTAGAAGGTGTAGAGTTTTCAACACTTGGAAGGTCGAATATTATCGCATGCATGTCAGAAGAGAAAACTCACACCGGGCCCTTTACTGAAACTTTCCACATGACTGAGCACTCCAGTCTGATGTCTCAGCACAAGAGACTCTTGCTAAAGATATCCTCTCACTCGACTTGATCAGATGGGTCATGTTTTGGACGTTCGAATTTGCTGCACTTTATTTGGCGCAGAACCTGCTACATACTAGAAACCTTCAGTGGTCTCGATGCACACAGTCCCTACTCTAGAGGATGTCTGAGCAACACCTACGCCTGCACAACCTCCTGTAGTGAAATTGAAGGTGTCGGTACGAGTCACGGTCCATCAAACGTTCCTAGTTCTGTTTGTGCTGGCATGCCCGTAGTACATCTGGAGTTCGAATTGGCTATCCGGAAGAGAGACCCTACCACTCCTCCAATCTCTGATCATACGATCCTCAATCTGATCATTTGCATAGGCAGTCTGCCGATCCAGATAATCGAGGTTGTCTAAATTCTTGAGCCAGAAGAGATTGGACCTGAGAGATGAACTCATCCGCTTCTAACAGGAACTAGAAAGAGGGGATGACGATCCTCATAATGAGTACATACTTTATCGACATCGGATGGGAATGAAATAGCAGGGGTTCCAACCGCTCCTTCGGAGTGTCATGTAGTAGTCAGCAGCGTATAACAACTGGATTCATAGCTCGATCGCTCGTTAGAGGTCTCGGCTCAATGTCTGATACGATCTCTTTCCGATAGTATCCTAAATGCAACAAGCTTGTCCTGATCCAGTACTGTGCCTCCAAACCTTTTACAAGCGTCGAGCACAATCTGAGCCTTTAAACGTGTAAATCAACTCGACGTATTGTGGTAGCTCTTAGTGCCCCCGGACTCGAAACCGGCTGCACTTTGCATCATTCTCTTGATTGCTGCCAGATCGTCTCGTTGGCCACAAGATATTGTGTCACCATCAGAATCTAGTATCGTCAACCATGATATAAGTTCGAAAAATTCATCTTCAACGAAGCCTTCACTCTTAATAGGTACATCAAATTTCGCAACCAGCTGTGCAGACTGAACTGTTGTCTGACTCTCGAGCAGAGTAGCCAATGTGTGGGCACGCGCAACGTGATACGAGTCTACGTTCATGTTGTCTATAGCACCGCTGATTGGGAGAAGCTAAGTGATACATGTGCAGTGAGCACATGGCCAGCGTTCCCACAGCACTACGAGCCAAGTTACAACGTTCTGCGAGCACAAGATATGGGGAACTTGTGGTGCAGGAATGCACCTTATGCTATCTGTAGCTCTGGCTGATAAGAGGTGAGAAGTAGCCACGCTGACAGGAGTCTCAGGAACGCAAATGGTTGATAAATTCACGTTGTGCAGACGAGTTAACAACAGTCCATGGGCGTCAGGCGTGCCCGGAATGTATGCACTAGCAGGTAGGCACGTATTCGAGAAAATAGAGGGCGCGGCCAATGTGGCTGGAGCATGTACGGAACAAGGCTCGACCTTGGCAGCTACAGCATGTGCTTCCGACGAGGACGATCGTATCACGTAGCCCAACAGGCGATTTTCGAATTCGGAAGTGTCGGCGTACTCGAAAGTGATGTCGGTCACGTGTGTGATCTCATCGGCGACTCTTGCTGGAGGAAACGTAGGCTTTTTCTGCCTACGACAATTTCCGGTCATCGGATCCTTGGGACCAAGTTCTATGATGGGAGCAGATAGTGTAAGGTGGAGGTGACACATGATCGCGTTTGCGTTTCAACGATCTAGGTTTCGCGCGATTGCTGTCTTCTTCTGTATCGTCCGAAGCATCATACAGTCACACAATCGAGCGTTCCACGGTTCGGGTAGACCTGCGTGAAGTGCTTTGGCTGCATGAGCGTGATGGAATGCAAGATGACAAGTTGGAGAGTCACAAGCGTGACAAGTTAGCATGGCCACTTGCGCAGAGATCCAACATCTCAGCAAGCAGCTACAGCGTATGTCGCTCAGGGGGCTCCTCAACATTGCTCTTCCAGACGAGCAGTAGTAAGGAACAGCGATGCTTGGGCAAACGTTCGACCCCGATACATACACGCTGCTTGCGCGGACTGGTGTTGACAGGTCGGGCGTTGCGCTCGCTACAACGAAGTAGCGTCTCTCGTCGCGCCACAGCTGCCCCTTATACTTTGTTGTTCTCCTCGTATCCTCTAGCCTGAATATCCGCGCGCTCACCTACCGGACTCTTTCGTACGACGATTCTCCCTCAGCCCTAGCTGTCGAGCAGCTCAATGACTCGGCGTATGTTCGCGACGCACGCTCTCTATGCACTCAGTTTCATCTCGGCGGCGCCGACTGCATTTGCGACATTTGTCCTCGGTCTTCTCCGAGAGATCCAGATCTTCATCTCGCAAGTGTGTTCTTGCACAGATTTTACACTTTGTCTGGGTCTCGTCTCGACATTCACACAAGCCAGCACCCCTGCGCCGCCGCCGAGCTGGAAGAAGTGCGAAATCCTAGATCTGTCGAGCTGAAGCTGCCTTAAAATCTTCGAGCTGAAGCTGCCTTAAAGGAGTAGTCGGTATTGTCTATCCGATGATTCTCAGATATCGTTGCACTATTGTAGCACTTTTGTAGCACTCTTGTAGCACTTTTGTAGCACTTCTGTAGCACTTCTGTAGCACTTCTGTAGCACTTCTGTAGCACTTCTGTAGCACTTCTGTAGCACTTTCGTTGTACTTGTCCTACACCTTCATAGCGCATCTTTGTGATGTCATTACAGCAAATATGAAGGCATGTTCCGCAAAACTCGTCTCACATGCCGATGATCTGATCCGTCTGACAGGACGTGAAGAATAAGAGCTAGATGTCATTCACTTGTGAGATTTACAGGCGTGCAGCTAATCGATTTCGTACCTTGTACAATGCGGGTTTCGTATCTAGAGCTCTGGCTCAAGCATTCGTGACTCTACTGAGCTATCCATATACTCATGATAGCATTCTATGTGAGTTTTAGGAGCCTCAAAACAAGCCAAAAGATCACGACTTGATCCAAAAAAAAGCACATCCAAAGAAATAAGCTTGTGGTGTACAACACGAACAACCATGCAGTCAACGAGGTCCACAAAAAATGTCAAACTACAAGCAGCTCTATTACTTCAAAGTTGGGGATGGAATCAGTATTCTGACCACGATCGGGGGCTAAGGCGAGAGGTGTCAAGGTGATCACCATAGGATCTTTCTAGCTGTGGTCCCGATTACTGAGAAGGTATTCCGTTGTGGGATGGGATTTTGTCGTTGGATTAATCACCCTTTGACTTGGATGGGCTACTAAAGCGGATCTTACTAGTTCCATCGTCTCTGTAAGTTTGATCTTGAGTCTCACTGATGGTTTCGTTCTTGACCTGTCCGCAAGGGTTAGAACAGCTGTATCCTTTCCCTTTGATCTTCTTGTCCCTGGTTTTCCATTCGAGGCCGGTCTTTTCTCTGAAAATCTTCTCGAATCGAGTCACAGATCCCTCGAGATCTCCATAAGCATAAGATCGTTGTTGACCATCTGTCCCACTGCGCCCCGATTTGGTTACAAGCGAATATGATTTGGGATTGTCGTGCGCAAGGATCTGGGTGACCCATGGGATTAGCTATCGCTCTTGTGCTTCGAAATTGTACTCAACTCCACGGACTTTGACTGAATGGCCATGATGAGACCACGTGTACATGCAACAATAAAAGTGCAACCAAGTGAAGTGGAAGAAGACAATTGTGTGGTTGCTTACTTCGAGATGAAAGAATTTGTCAACATTATCGTGTGGTTCTTTGCAATATAGCATAGCATCGTACGGGATGTTGTTATTCGGATCAACCAGAATCTTATGCGTGGCGGAAGAAGCACTATCTCCATCATCAGCAATCTGGTGCGCCATCTGCACAGAAGCTTGCCGAGTGATGCTAGATCCTAATTTAGCTGACGTCATATGCTCAGAGAACGCTTTGCTCGCTTTCAGCTGTTTGGTGCGGCTACAGCGGACTCGATCTTGCCGCGAAGCTTCGCCAAGCTCAGCAGGCGAATTTATTTGGTCCGTACTTGCCTTAGGTACTATGTAGGCTTTTTCGATGGCTTTGATGAGCTCAGGTCCCAAGGGATTCCCGTGCTTAACAAGCAGCATCTTTAGCTCAGCCAACTTCCCTTCTTCGTCCCTAATTCCACTTTGTTTCCGTCTTGTTTCTACTAGAAGCCCAAGAAGAAACGGTTTATTCTTCCTGTTAGGAACAGGAACTTCTCTCTGTCTGTGCTCTTCTTTGATCTCGTTGATCGTGATTTTGTTGATCGTAATATTGTCAGAATCATCTTCGGCTTCGATGCCCACCCTAAGTGTCTTCGCTGCGTGGGAGCTGCTTCCGTTTGTCTTGATAATGACAGAAGAGGGTGATACGGATGATCTAGTGATGCGCTTGGGTGGTAACGCCTTGCCAAGTGTCTTCAGGTTACCAGAACCAGGTTTCGAGCTTGTTTGGGCCCCGGATGGAGATTTTGTCATGTTATGATTCCGCTATCAGTATAGGCCTCGAAGCAGAGTTCTGAGTTGGAGCAGGGTTTCGAACGTGTTTACCTCGAGATATGGAAGCGAACGAAAGATCTGTGACCACGACCTGAGACCATTCAATAGAGGCGTAAGACCGGATATAAGAACCCTTCGGTGACGACTTTCCTGAACGCCATGACAGATAGAAGGGACATATGGGTGATGTGAGCCTTACATGATGTCTTACCTATTACGGACAGTGGATGTAGAGTTCAATTCGATATGCGGTCAGCCCTCAGGTTGTCGACCTTGAACCGAGGATGTCGTTGTTTGCAAGATGTAGCTATAATTACGGTCAGTTCACATCGAATGTACCCCTGGACAATATATGAGGCATAGCAGATAATTAAGATACCCGGGCGCGTGAGACCTGAAACCGGTATCGATCGACGCCGGTTCAGGACATATTAGCAGGTTGGCGCCTAGCACGAATCGGCCGAACTCGCAGACCCTTCTAGCTCACGGACGATGCATCTCGGGTGTTTGAGTGAGACCACGTAAGGTTCCTGTGTTGAGAGTGGAAAACGATTCAGGTTGTTGTATATGGTTCGGGTCAGCATCCGAGAATGTCATTATGAATGACAGTTGAGGACACAAGATCATGGAAATCAAAGGGGCAACTTATAAACTTCCTCTGTCGGTGCTTTTACTTAGGTTCAGCCTGAGGACTTACTCAAGTTGTATGCAACTCAAATGACTTGTAAATCAGTGCTTAGCTGTGCAAGCGACTCAGCCTGCGCACTAACTATCTCCCCAAGCGATTCCATGCAAGCTCGTCCTCCGAGGGTAGTTCCTTCCGTCTGATCCCCAAGCGAATTCGACCCCATGCACTTCCTAAGAGAGCGCCTCGTAAGTGCATGAAACTTGGCTACCGCGCCCTTGCGTGGCGATTCACTCCTGGCTGGCTGGTGAGTATTGCCTGTGTTTCACCTGGTAGTAACTGCAAAAAGAAGTTTTAAAAAACTGTTGTCCCGGACAGAAGATCTGCCAAGCAGCCTTCCACTCGAATCTTCATCGTGAGCCATGAACAAGTGCAGACAAGGATGAGCCTTCGGCGGATATATTTTGCTCCGCGTATCTGCATGCAGCAGAGAATGCGCTGATTATAGATGAGTGATGGTTTGGAACACCATCACTGACTAGCTGAGCTACTGCAGAATGTACCTCATCAATACTGTTCCCCGAAAAAGAGCTCGAGATCCTTCCCAATGAGTATGAAAGATCATCACGGCTAAGCCCCATGCGGCTCAGTTTAGGCCTCTCCTTGCAGTGTCCCCTGACAATCTTTCCCTAGTTCTGATAAGTATTGCCGTATCAACAATGGGACAAGTCTTCGGATGATCCGACCGATCGTCTCACCAGCACTGCTGAGATTTAGCACAGAAAAAAGCGCATCCCCGCTCGAGTCTAAGTGATCTCCATGATATGCGCCCAGATGACTGAATCCTTCAGAGCGCTTGAGTAGCTTGCGGCGATAGGAATATGTTGAGTCGTCAAGAAATGCTCTAACGCTATCTGGATATACAAAAGTCGTTCCACGAGTTGATAAGGTTCGTGGTAGGTATACACATCATGATTCAAGATGAGCAGACGATGGGGTGCGATTGCCTCAGAAGATAACTTTCATCGGATCTATCACAGACGAGTACAAGAGGCAATCATTTGCTCGCCTTGGCAGCCTTGATCCGAATCAGCATGAAACACTCCATATGCAGGTGATTCTATTTATCTCCATGATCGAAGCTCGGTTGTTTTAGGTAGCGATATCACCAGAGCCCAGGAAAGTCCAGTCAGGCAGATTGTCTTGCTGACTACAATCCTCCCGTGCAGCTCACTAACACATCCTTTCCGAGCCACATGATGGGAACTACATCTAGGCCATACACGCATTCTGCTTGCGTTAGACGAATCTGTGCATGGATGTGAACCCATATTTTACAGTTTCTAGTTGAAATGCGCGTGAACTGGATCCCACAGAAGTGTGATGAGAGTCTAAGACTTGCTCGAACATGGCTGCAGATCAGGCAAGATGCCTCAGCCGGAAATCTGTGAGTATATAGTGCAAAGGGAATTTGCGCGTAAAAGCTGCTTTTCTTACTTCGCATCTTTTGATTTCTACCCCTGCCTCAAGATATCGTTCATTAATTAAAGGTCTTTCAACAGCTACAGAACCATTGAACGAAGTTCTCACAGGATGCAAAGTACGCCGGATTCGTTGCCATCGACTCAAAGTCCTGAGAATTGGTACTACTATTTTACCAATCACGTTACCACCGATAGCCTTCACGATCTCGAGCCGTTTGAAAAAGTGCTGATCACGGAGCTCTGGGAGATCTTCTCTGGTATACCTCTGGCTACCTGAAAAGAATTGCAACTGGTTTAAAATGCCCAGAAAGTATCCGTGATTTGAATTTCGGTCTCGGAAAATTAAGCAAAGTCTTTCTCCCGCGATACAGGACCACTTGCTGAAAGCCAGTACAGGATGCGAGAAATGTATCTTTGCGCATGCTGACCACACGGTCTCAGAATAATCTCGCCTTAATGCCATGTTCCAGCATGAGGTGAATCCGTTGCTGCTTGCATGGACCTCGCAAGGGTCCGTTAGAAGGAACAGACTGCCTTCGCCCCTTCGAGTTTGTCAATGTTCTCAAGTCGCAAACGATCCAGAACACGCTACGATACAGAAGACAAAATCAATGTGCAGACCAGATAGCGGCTATACACCCATCTTCGAGCCTCGCACTCCACCGTATACATTTGACGACTATTCATGCTACAAGACGCTGGATTGATATAGGGACTTTTCATAACTCCCAGAATCAGTCGCTGATACCGCACCTGGAGAGTCAGTGTTGTTTTTACAATTTGAGAAAAACAATATACACTCTAAGTTCTATAGTCGTTCACGGTGGTTGATCCATCCCACTAAAGATATAGAAGATGCAAATTTCTGCTAGAGAACAAGATCTTCCAGGGCCCGATAGCTTCCGTCGGCCTGATCCAGCCCCTCGTGTTATTACATGATTGACATAATCTGTCGTGAGTCCCACACTAAATGATCATAGATCTGCACGTTCTCCTACCAATGATTCAAACTGAGCTCGTCTGATGGAATACGTGTGTAGATGCCAAAATTCTGTCTCAAAACGGCACGATGTAACGCAGTCATTTGCTGATCTACAAATGTCCTAACAAAGACTTCAAAAGCCTGTCGATATCAGGTGTTCGCCCATTGTTTCCAGTTTGAGAGAGTATTGATGGCTATCGAATTCGTCGCCCACACGATCTCGAGTGTGAACGTACGTCAAACCAATGTACCAGCTCTCTTTCCGATCTATCATAGCCACCGCAGACGTGTTTAGGCCATTTTAGTGGAGTAGGATAGTAAAACAGACGCTTTTCTTTGTGAATGGGCGGGAAACAGCAGCGGTGGACGGCTTTTGCCAATGTCTCAACTCATGTGACGATTCCCTCACGTATCAAGATCACAACAGCTAGGGCTTGTGCGAGGTCTGGGTCGGGATGATTGATTGCTGCGAATCGACCTCGTGAGTGACTTTGGACTGTCCCTGATCCTCATCTCATGTAAGCGTTGATTTCTGTGCATTTGAATGTGACACCCTGAAGCTTACTGTCTGGTGAGATAAAATTTGCTCATGTTTGTCACCTTTGTTTGATATCCTTATGGCTGAATATACTACTAATTCATCTCCAGAATCGGCCTCGTCATCGATTGCGACTGATTCGTTATCGCTGTCAAAACATATGCCTGTAGAGCGAGACATCCTTGATGTTGCGATAATGAGGTAAGGAAAGACGTTGTCCGAGAACAATCAGACTGATGGGCGACTCCAGACCTCTCGGTCAAACATCAGGATTGAGAAAAATGACTTTGAGGATTACTGCAAGCCACGTTTGGTTGTGCAACTTGCTGCAGCTTACTTGTATGGCTCGTTGTTCCCCCATGCATATTTACTACACAGACACGGCCCAGGCTGAGATTGACTTGTCGACTGCACTGCAAGTTTATCCAGATAGGCTTAGTATGATGACAAAATGCAGGTGTCGTACCGGAACGAGTGCTGAAAATCCCCCTGCATGCGCATCTCAAGCCAGCCGTGGACTCCGCTAGGCTTTTTGGAGCGCTAGTGACGCCCATGCAGTCCTGTGATATGATTGCATGGTGAGAACGCTAGTACTTCCGGGGTTTTTGTACCGATGCTCCATCGGGAAGATTGTTCCAGTCTCAACAAACGAAGTCGTTATGCAAGATTATCTCCTCATGGACACATCATCTGTACTTGCCATACATCATTGCCTCCCTAGTGTCAGTGACTACGAGCGAGACTGTAAGGAGTTTGATCCGATGTTGAAGTGAAGGAACAGGGATGAGAGAGCGCACGAGCACCTCAAATTACCGATGGTATCCCGAAACTCATAACTAAATGTTAAAAACTGCACGAGCTAACAAGACTTTCTCGCTCTGGGATTGAATGTCTCTAGATTCATCCTGGAAGAGTCATCTTTGACAGATAAGTACAACTGGAACATACTAGCATATCTATACACAAGAAGTGCAAAAAATGCCCGGACAGGAGAGAAAAACCACTCCAAACATACCTAGTTGCGACATGACACCTGCTTGATGGACAAGTCGGAGTTTCGCCAACACAGTTGTCCATCTCTACGAGCTTGAGTCGTGGCCGATTGGAGTTTTTGAGATTAATCCCCATCCATCAACACTTCGTGAAGAGGGCCCATCAGCTTGTGAAACTTCGATTCCCGGTCCCATCGTTTATCCTTCAAGTGATGTGAAAGAGAGTAACGCTAGCTCGAATCTGTGATGCCATGTAGAAGATCATGCCGCACTTTAAGACAATTATTTAGCAGACATGTGGTATAGGATCATACTGGGTATGCTGCATTCCAGTGGCATAATATGATCCGCATGTTTCGAGCATTCCAGCAAACGCAACTTGTTATTATTGGCCGCTGGCACTCAGCTAAAAGAGCCTCATCCTAATAATCAGTACCGTCAGTACCGCTAGTGACAATCTCTGCTCGGTGAACGATATGCAACAATGGAGACTGACCTAGTGTTGAAACAGGAGCATAGGTTGGCAAATTATCGGCGCACGATAAACGGAAGGATCTGCGTACCACACAGAAGATTTCTGTCAATCTTTGCATCGGGAATAGCCGATTAGATCCCTTGCTCAATAAGTTCGATCAGATCAATACTGACGTACTACTCATCATTCCAATTCATGAAGGCACCTCACGACCATTCGTATCGTTGTCGCAACACGTTGTTAACATAGTCCCGTTCCCAGCACCAGTCTTCCATCACCACCACTTATTCTATTCCTTCTCCCGTCCCATCACTCTACCCTCTTGCATGGCTTTAACGCAAATCAACCGCAGGAAGCGCTGATCGACCGTACCAGCGACGCCTCACCGTGCCTTTGCTATTCGCGGTGTTGAATAGATCTGGCTGATACGTTATTCTCGTGATAGCTTTGCACCATTGACCTCTGGTTCCAGTGTGGCCTTCGACTAGTGCTACAGATTCGTCACGATTTGTCTTGTATCTCTTTGGTCAAGATATATTAAGCCCTGGACTCGAGTGTTCTATATCGTCATCCTCATTGTCTTATTCTTACGCCTTTACTTTCCGCTCTACGAGTCATAGCTGCTTTGACCCATTCATCAAAGCCTAGATGAGTGGATTTGGATGTTCTACATGGATCGTGCGGTGAGAATACGCTAGCAACCATCTAAGTTGCTTGAAGATGCTGATAGCCATGACTGCCTCTGTGTCTGGCCTGAGACGAAGTCATCAAGCTCGTCTCATTCGCTGTATTTGGTGTTTGTACCGTCTCTACTGTGAATACCATCCCCCAGTACTCAACGTCTAGAGACATCAGACAACTGAGTTCTCCAGGAAAGCGCGCCAGATTCATGCCGCTACATGGAAAAGATATTTGTTACTATTCGTAACGCGATACTGCTGCGACCATCCTGAGAGAAGTATAGAGGCCTCTTATATTGTGCATCCACAGAAGATACAGACACTTGACTCTTCTCAACTCGGCCTGCTGTCGAAAACTCCAACACAAGATGGAAATGCAAACAGAGCACTCATGACTTGCCAGTGACCTTGACGAATCGTCTTGAGATAGACTCACAATGACATACCCGCAAACAGTCTTTGCATAAAGGCTGCATTGTATTCTTGATGATTCCCACAGTGTCACTTACCCTTGGCTGCAGTGGAGTCGCTTATGAAACCTTTGTCAAGAACCCTATTTTTGAGTAGGCTCTGGATTTTCCTAGCAATCGTCGCTTGGCTGATTATCGGGTCTCAAACATCGGTATTGAGATTGCAAAATCCTGACAAACACCCGAACGCATCGATTGGTTCTCAAATCAGCTGAGGTCACACTCTGGAGCGACAGGATTTCATCCTAGGGGTCCCTCATGCAAACTCCAAGCTTTCGCATGATGTGTACAGGCTCGCTATACCCACACATGATTCTCGGCCCTGTTGAGATAACCATACATAAGGCTAGCCAGTTCCCTGCTGCAAGTAACCTATAACATGAAGCCAAAGTAGATCCGTAATTGTTGCTCGTTACCGACCTCAGTCATGGTCTCCGGGATCCTTGAATCGAGGGTCATTTGCAGCGGAGTTGGCATAGTATGGCTGCGCGAGGTCAAGTCAGCTCGCTGTTTCGCTGAGCTACTTGTCCCACCTCAACGCTCCTCTTACCCTGCTCGATGTAGGTGTTGGTAATCCCAACCACTCACCTGTTACTGCTACTGCATGCTCCCTTTCCACTGTTTTGACGATGACTGCTGCCTTACAAATACTGTAGTCGCCGTCATTACGATCGACGGGACAACATCTTATCCTAGACCACGCAGTCATTCAATTAAGGACTTTACTGGGAACTGCTCGACGAGATGGTCAAGAAAGGTATCTCATCTCACGTAGCAGATGATAAGTGACGGAACAACACGGAGGGCAATGCATTGGGACTTGCAGGACAACCCAAGGCAAGGAAAAAGACGGCACTACTGGCAACATGGCTAGCTGACGTAGTCCAAGGTGGCAAGACGACAGGAAGCCACGTTAGCAACAACACTCTTTTGCTAGCTTACGTAGCTTGAGCTCGAAGAACGACTCGAAGCTACATCAGCAGCACGACTCGTCCACAGGACTTCGTCACTGGCTTACGCAGTCTGAGCTTGAAGAACGACTAGCTGCTACGTAGGAGATACATCTTCCCACCGCTGATGGCCGACCAACTTGGAGTCACACACATTACTCTAAAAATCTATCCATAACGGAGAATTAGATATTCTTGGCTCTCGGTCTAGTCGATCTGACGTTCGAGCTTTTGCGCGGGGGAGTTCTCGGCTGTGAGTTGTCGGACTCTCGCACCTTTATGATGGAACGCACAAGCCAGCGTGTGGTGGTCTGAGCGCTGCTTTCGCAAAGTGTAAGTTGCTGCAACCCATTCCCGCACGTAACGACAAGGATAACAACCGCAACAATAGCGGTTGGACGCCAGACAATCGAGTCGAGAAGTCCTCGGGTTGGGCTTTCCAGGATGACTCCAATCGTATATGGGAGAAGACTGTCTCGCTAGCAGCGGCGCTGGCCGAAATGCCGGCTTACGTGGTTTGAGCTCGAGAACCAACTTGAAGCTACGTGAGCAATAAGACTCTTTTACAGATTTTCATCGCTGGCTCACGTGTTATGAGATGTCTGGACGACTAGGAACTACGTGAGCAACAGCACTCCACTCCTGGCTTACGTAGTTTCGAGTTGTTTCTTGAGCTTAAACTACGTAAGAGGCACGATTACCTGCTGATGATGATCCGCTGATCTAATAATCACACGCACCTTATCTCGCGTAAGATATCGTCCATAAGCAAGAAACGGGTATCATTGGCGGTGAGCGGACTGTGTGGCTATCACAGGTTCGAATGTTCAAAAGCCTAGCTGACGATGTCACAACTCTTCGGGGAGGGGGCGTCGCGAGTCATAACTGCAAGCTTCCTTCTGCCTCCCCACCTTATTGTCCGCATCTCGTCATGCAGTCTCAAACTCGTACCTACGTTTCGGTCGATATTGCAGACTTGTTTCCGGCTATCACTAAACCGTGGCGAATCTGTCTTCGAGACTTTCACGTCACCCCGTCTGTCTCTGGCCTATGACACTACCTCAGTCTTACACTAGGTTGCAGATTACGATTTGGCACAGAAGTGCCTACTAATCAACAGAGACTTTAGAGAAAGCTGCACAGGCTTATCATATATAAGGGTCGAGCTGTTCCGTCGATCTAACATTTTCAAATCTCTCTAAGAGTGCATTTTTAATACAGTCCCATTTAATGTTCATCCACTTACTTGTAAGTCTTTCTTTAGCGACACTTAGTGTATGCACAAGTTCAGCCACTAGTCTTAGCTGGTTCGCTAAGGTCTAGGCTACAGATCCGGTCGTTCTTCTAGCCGGACCGCTTGCTACAGGAAGCGAGGTGTTCTCGAGCTTAACGAATTCATGTGTCGAGACGAACGATCATTCTAGTATCTAAGGCGCAAACTGCATTTCCGATGCGATTTATACCCTTTTATACATCGCAGCATCCGGAGATAGCAAGATAAGCAATGCCACTAACATAAAGAATGGGACGTTAGCCGCGAAGCGAAGCTCTAGTGCCGTAAAAGATCCGGATCTAACACTACGGAGCATCTCGTAAGGCTCTAATACGATGCCGGGCTCGACCACTTCGATCTACAAATTAAGATTAACAATCTTTAAACACACGTCAAACGCTACTTACGGAATCGTACGATCGATAGCGAGTTCTAACGGTGACGAGCCTAAATCTTAAGCAAAGCGTAGTCACCGAAGGAACACCTTTTCCTACGGAGGAGAATCGAAAGGGTTAAAGCTATCGTACAGAACGAGCTGTGGGTTCGCTTAGTTCGCTAATAATTCTCTAGCTTCGCTACGTGATCTTGCCTACAAATTTGCGTAGTCGTCATCCACCACTATGTAGTCGGACAGATATGTTCTGGAACTATTTAGCCTAGGTGACCGCACCATCAATTATATGTTGGCGACGTTAATCGCTAAGGCAGATGGCTACGGGAATGATTATAAGGAGTTTCCATCCGCGACGTTGTTTCTACTAGCGACTAAGTGCTAGCGTTACACTATTAGAGTGCTCTTAAGCTTGTTCTACCCTAAAATAAATCTGCTATCCTTATAGTGTTTACATAACGCGTCATCCGGACTTCCCTATTATGTTAGTTTGTACGAGGTTACCCGAAAGATAATGCTAGTTAGCGCTAGTCGATGCTTAGGCAGGCATTCGACGAAAATGGAATACGTGACATAGACACCTAATCTAGCCGGGATTAGTTAGAATCCGATGGAATCTGGACAAGATAATCTAATTTCATAGAGGAATCGGGGGGCTTATAGCTAATAAGCTTTTGCTTTAAGTTGGCCTAGGGATTAAAGAATCTGTAGATTAACATACGATCGTAAAGACTAAGGCACGCAAGCGACACGGTTCCTAATCCTACTACCGTATAAAGATAAGAGCACATCCTAATAGAAGTTAGGAGCACGCCACTATCGCGATAATACTACGCGCTACTTATAGCTAGTTAGCATCTTTATAGCAAAGATCTAGGATTAGGAAACGGTTAACTTTACGGCATGTTATCATTCTAGGTGTAGCATACGTGGTGTAATACACGAGCTTTAACGTACCGCCAATATAATCTTAATTCGTATCTCCGGTTTAAAAGACGCAGATTACATATGGAGCCCTATTACTAACATGATTTTCTATCATCCTCTAAACTTAAAGTACGTAAGCAAGCGTTAAGGCCAGCGATGCGATCTTGTCACTTGCATAAGATCGAGTCGGTCCTCGAGCTCGAACTATGGCCCCTACCTCCACGCTCTCGACTTTTACTTCCTTAATGCCTACTACTTCATCCTCGGCTGCTGTCCTTAACGTTTCTATCTATGATACGGTATTAAACTGCTAAAACAATACCGTAAAGATTATGTGTGTTAATAATGTATGCGCTACCCCTAGTAATAGGAAAGATCCCTACAACTATGGTTATAACCCTACGTAGATAGGTCGCGACTATGGCGACTATAAATGCTTCGGCGGACGATGCGTAATCGACACCTATACTATCGATTAAACCACTATACGCACTAGAATAAATCTGGGGGTTAGTAACGGCACGAACGTCTACTATCTAGCGTAGTATTACGCCGAGGATGATACCAAGCCTCCTAATAGCATTGCCCTAGCATCTTCTGTTCCTCCCGCTCTAGGATCGTTCTTTACTCTATCGGATGGTTCTAGGAATTTAAGGTCGAAACATATCCTTTATTGTTCCTAGGCTATTCTCCATCTACTAACTATATGGTTTAGAATCACACAGCTAGTCCAAATATAGGTATATGGCGCAAATGGTTGTAATGGGGACATAGTTATAGCCTATAACGGACGAACGTACCACTTCGCGATAGACGCAAATAACTACGCCATTACACTGCTAGACATAGTAAGCTCCCTTATTAAACGCTTTTCCGTTAACTACTCTAAGTTCGTCCCTTTCGCCATACGTAATAAGGCAACCTTTATCTTAGCCGGCCGCTATTAATCTACTAGCCTAACCTAAAAGGTTCCTATAAGTAACCCTAGTCTCGCGCCTAACGGCTGCGGTTCGGCTATAACCAAAACGTACGTACCCGACTACCGCTTCGTAACCTGCTATAACGGCTACGATACTTATTACTCGACCTGCGCGCGCGGCTTCTTGGAATACGATAACGACTTTCACGACTATATGGTTATAGTCTATGTAAAGCTTAACCTAATCGAAGCAAAATTTTGGCTCATCGGACGGTAAGAAGGCGTAACTAAAGGCTACTAGGCTAAGCGATTGCGATGACGCACTCTAATCTTTGCTAAGATAAGGGCTATGATTATAATCCACCGTACTGCTAACGAACTATAGTGTTTACCCGTGTACTCGAATAAGGAAGTACATAACTTGTCACTAATTAAATGTATAGAGATCGCCGGTATTAGCGACGTTAAATGGCCGGGAATTACGCCTCGGACTAGTGATCCTCTACAAATGAAGGTGTCCGCTTAAAGGAGGTCATTTATCGAGCTACTATAGCCCGCATATGTTCGTACTAAATCGAGGATAATATCTATCCGCTTTACCACTAGCAGAGAGTACACTAGGTTAATAAGGCTTATTATATACGTAGAGCATTAAACGAGAGTAGGGGTATGTTAGGTTTATGGTTAGCCCTATCTGCCGAGAATCGACTAGAGGCTAAAACCCGGTCCGTAGAAACCATATTCTATTACTAAAAGCAATATCGATAAGAAGACGCATATGTGCTAGGAGTCGGGACTGTCTTAAGCATAGATTTTAAAGGGCAATTTGTTTAAAGTTGTATAACTCGAGACGGAGGATTTTAACAAAATTAAAGATTTCTTTAGGTATATGTAACTCCCGTTTAACACTTACGTTTATAATGCTCCTAATCTTTATATTCTAATTAGGAACTTAAGTCATTACGCTATAATACCGATATATACTTATATTATATGGTTATAACCTATTAGCTTCTTATAGCGTTAGAAGGCTGTCCTATACTAGAAGTGCCACCTAGAATTCGGAGATCCTCTCGATTAGTAGCAGAACATTTAGATAACGACTTATGTCTTTCTAGACAGATCCCTATACGCTTAAGAGTATTAAGGTCGAATCTCTAGTCGTTCTTCATAAAAGTACGCGCGAGTAGAAAGGTGATTAGGCATATTAGGTTAAAGAAGATACTCGTAAGAATGGTCGGTAATGTTTAATAGACCTATATTCCGGTGCTATGGTTATAGCTATAAGAAATAGATGGTTAATTTGCGGATAGCTAGACAATCCGTAATAAGCTCTAAAGCAAAGAGGTAGATGGTATAACTATAATAAGCAATTAAATTGTTCTTTTAACTACGTAGAGGTTAATTAGTTATGTCTCCTATAAGGATTCTGCTTGTTAGTTCTATATGGGAGGTCTCTAGATATGTATACGATAACGACACTATACGGCTACGGAGAAAATATTCTAGTTTTCTATCCTACGATTAGTCTAGGCGGTAACTAGTTCTTTCCGTAGCTCGTAATTAACCGCTAAGAAGACATTTGTAAAACCTGTATCTATAACCCTTATTAGCATTGTTACCTTGTCGGATGTAGCGAGATGTTTAAAATCATTAGTAATGATTTATGCCGCTAGCGTAGATAGATAGGATAGTCGATAGTCGAGCCGTCCGGAAGTTAGAACCACCGAATTAGAAGCTTTTAAGAGACTGGCCCAGGTTTTCTTTAATACCGTCGACGCTTCTTCTAAGCACGCTACGTCGACTTATAGCATCTTATAAGACTCCTTATAGGCTTCCCGAATCTTCTAACCGTAGTCGTTAATCTCTTCGTAGCACTCGTCTATCTTCTTAATAATTGCCATTCTACCATTATCGATCGCTTCTATAACCCGAAGCTTAGCCTCTTTACAAATCTCTTAATGTTCGGTTAGGATTAACTGCTTCTCCTTATCCATAACATCCTATATAATCTCATAAACGGTGGGCATGTCCTCTAGGGATGAGACTAACCTTAGTCGTTTATTCTAGTATAGGGGAGGTTTAGCGATGGAGTTAGGCTTAGGACGCCCTCTACAGAATACCGTCGGAACGATGTATAGGGGCGACATCTCCTAAGAGTGTTAACTTTTGGTTAATAAGGCCGGCGAGCAAACAGTTGATAACGTTCGGGTGTCGTATGTATCGCTTTTAGGAGAGATACCGTTCTGGGTAGGTTTTCTAACCTTAGAAGGCGTCTCTACCACTAGGTAAGTGCTAGCACCGTTAGGACCGTCTACCCCGGTAGGCATATCGAATTCGAAGGAAGAGCAGACTTCGGTAGGAGAACATAGTAATGGTAGGGAGTAAGGAGGATATAACATTAGATTAGATACTATATCCTTATGTTATAAACGCTTTCTAAGGATAGTAGCTAGTAAGATGACTTAATTGTAGGTGGGTAATGGGGGGGCCTAGTCAAATATAGTCTAGTCTCTCTCCTACGCGCCCGTCCCTCTATTAAAGTGGCTATAATTTACTCGCGGCGGACTTAATGCGTTTTTAGTTAACGTAGAGGCAAACGTTTAAAGCCGAAGCTAATCGTTAATTAGGAAATCCTACTTAGAATAATGGAGACGAATACTTTTTGTCCGACTTATTCGCGAGATGGCATAAAAGTCACTATCGCTCGGATTAACGGGACTAATAAACTCCGGCAATCTCGATAGAACGAGAATAATGCTAGGCTCTCTAAGCTATAGCGACAACGTGGTGACGGTAGAGGCTTCCTTAACTCCCTTAAGCCTCGTTAACAACTCGTTCGGGAGCAAGTTCTTATAGCTATGTAGAGTCACTATACATGCATTAATGGCTCTAGGAAGAAAATTTAGATGGATTATTCGATATTCATTATTAAACCCGGCAAGCTTAAGGTTAATTCTAATAGTGATGTAACCTTCCTGTTTTATCTGGTTATAGCTAACATTCGCGTGAGCTAGATAACTAACGTTGCCAAATTCTAGTGCATGAATTAAGATAGCCTTCCTATCTAATCTCTAAGGCGGCTCTTATACTATGGGTATTGCTATTATGTCCTAAGAGTAGAAAAAGCAGAAAACCCCCTCGATAGAATTAAGGAACCCTCCTACCCGGGCTTTATATCGACAATAAGTAGCCCTAGCTCGTAGTAGAAGTAGTGACAAGATGAAAATAGATAGTAAGGAGGAATTAAAACCATTCGGTATGCACTTCGAACCTACGTACTACACTTCCGTTACTTAGAAACCTAATTACTAGTATATGCCTAATCCAAAATTAATAAGAGATAGTGGAGAGTCCTATAAAAATATAGGAATGGCAAAACTTTTAACTAGGACAACTAAGTAGCAGAGGTAGTAGAGGTAGTATAGAAGCGTAAAGCAGCCGCTTAGTAAATTAAGTGTAAAGCGTAGGGAACGCAATTAATTTTTTAGTAAGGATTTAGGGCGGGACATATATTTATGATTTGCGGACGCGACGCGTAGACGTGTTATGGCGTAACGTGCTAAGAAATTGGCTTTTCTCGCTTAGCGTATGTATAGGTAGCGTAGTAGAGCGCTAATAAGAATTAGTCTACTACTACTTACCGCTAAGAAGAAGGTAAGTAAGCCTAGAGGAGTTTAGAGCATACGCACGATTCGATGTCTCGTGTTTTATGTAACTACGTATAATATTACGACCGTATGCCTAAGAATAATGTGCCGGCTATATACGCTTGAGCTACGAATCTCGCTAATCGCGCTCGTAGATACACTAAGCTCGTCTTTACTCGAATAGCGGTTATTCCTATACGGAAATGGCTCTAGGGAGGGTTAAAAAGGAATACGTTAGAGAGTTTGCATGCATTATTATAAGTCGCGCACGTAGATTCCGGCCTCTTTTATATTAAAAGCGTAGAAAGAATAAATATTGTAAGTGCTCGAAGAAGCTTATATAGATAAACCAATTTAGGGAATATTCGAACTAGTAAAGATGGCCTACATCGATATAGCTGCACTATATTAAATGATTAGAGCATTCTGTTAAGAAAAGATAATAGAAAGAAAAAGTACTAAGAAACTTACTATCTATGTAAGACGGCGCTAGTAGAACAACATTACTATAGTTATAAAAAAGAACTTCCTTATAATAGTTATAATCTCGAGACACTTAAGAATTGAGTTTAAGTAGATATCGCTGCTCGTATTACCTTTTTATTTTCTTCGTAAGTGCTAGGCCCTCGTATACATTACGACCATCGATGGTCCGGACCCTAGTTAGGCTTATTATATAGGACCTCTCGGATAGCACATGTCTAGATCCTAGTACATAAGATGCAAACAAAACGGTAGAACACCTAGTAAGAGAAGCTAGGGTATCGAGTAGTATAGCTTTACTACGTCTATCCATCTATCCTAGCGGTCATTTTTAGCCATCGTGAACTACATCTTAGGCTACTATCATCTGCCGATTTGTCGCCGATGTACTTACCTACCGGACGAAGACTCGGTTATCGCAAGATTATTCTCCCTAGGATATTTAGCTATAACATCGAAGCGTAGGTTATAGATCTTTCTAGAGTCGGGACTGCTCTAGTGGTGCGAGCACTCTAACTTAAACGTTATGGTAAATGACTTCTTCTAACCTAGGAAATGCTAATTCCTAGAACATGGCGTAGATAAAGCTTTTACCGAAATCTATAAAGTCGAGTACGCCGATTCGAGAACCATAATTCTAGCGACGACCCGCTAGTAATAGTGCGATGGCCCTAGTCCTCGTCCTATTATCCTCGCATACCTTTTAGGGGTAGTTAAACTATAGCGCATTTAACGTAAGGTCGGACTATATGCGGTTCCCGCGTGCGTAACGCGCTAAATCCGCGTCGCATCTGTCCTCGTATAGGGACCTAGAGACGTTCGTCTTAAGTTCGAAGGCATCCTAGAACGCGGCGGCTTATAATGCTAAAAATTTGATGTTTTCATTTAAGAGTGTCGGTTCGTTCGTTTCTGTTTATAACTAAGACTTATGTAAAGGTAGTGATTATAGTATGAGTGTAGGGGCTAAAGAAAGAAGTTAGATGTAGGGAGACGTCAAATTTGGTGTTTTACTTCCTGCCTAGCTACGTAGCTTTCCATCTAGCATCGAGACCATTTTAAACGTGCTTACTTCCTTAATGCATCTAGGTTATATTTTTGGCGTATCTTTCATCCGAGAGGAGGAGATATGGCTATTATTATCTATATAGCAAAGCGACTAAGCGACAGAGAAAGATAAAGGGGTATAAGAGTAGGGAATGCTACTATAGAAAACTAATAGGGTCATCTCCTCCTCTACTAGAAACTCTTAGTAGTCCCTTACTAAAGAGTGGAATATTAGAATATTCCACTAAAATCGACGATTCTATTTTATGCTAACAGAGTGGAATATTTCACTTAAAATTAGCAGAATATTCTAACATTCTACTTATTCTATGCTATTTAACGTCCGTACTGTTTTTATGTTAGAAGCGAGTAGTGATAATAGGGACTATAAACCATAAGTTTTGTTAAGAAACGAGCACGATGTAAGAGTAGGATAGGTTATATAATCCTACGATATTTTGCCGTCACATTGCCTAAGACCCTAGCGTCTAGTATAGGAGTAATCGTGTCTTTCGCTACGACCTTATACATGATCATAACAGGGGGTTAGGTTAGGGTTAGGGTTAGGGTTAGGGTTAGGGTTAGGGTTAGGGTTAGGGTTAGGGTTAGGGTTAGGGTTAGGGTTAGGGTTAGGGTTAGGGTTA